>NC_073693.1:297373025-297673025 GCF_029784155.1 Uranotaenia lowii | reverse complement strand
AGAAAAGGTGACGATCCACCCACCCCCATTAGCAACGTCCGCCAATACGCCACCACTACGCGTCTGGGACCACGTCTTGCGCCAAACTGGATGGCCACAGACGCGGAATACGAAATACCTAACTACCTACCCAATCGAATAAGAAATGTGGCCTCAGAGCAGACGCGCACGCAGACTGCCGTTAGTCGTTCACAGTTTGCTGACCATGATCATGATCATCGCGTTTCGTGGATGGTGATCATCGTTCATGGTCATGGCTAGTGTGGCGAGCGAAGGTGGTGTGGATCAACAACAAGATTCATTCCGAAGGTTCGGAAACAGCTGAGGGAAGTCGAGTTGCGTGACGTATGCCGGTATCTTCTTCCAGTTTTGAGTTCCTTTGAGGGCTGGCCACTACTCGGATTAGACGCTTCGAACGCCAACGCACCAAAGTTGTGTGTTTGTTGAAATCTCGAACTAGTTTAGCGGCCCTATCGACCAAATGAACGCTTCGAACCATTCGAGTGATAATGAATTGGGCGATGCATTTTGATGAGGCTATTTTTGGCATTTTCATGGGACCAATTTGTTATCTATGGACCGGTGCGTTTTCGGAAAAAGATCAGATTCGATCGAATGTGCCCTAGTCCCCTAACATTGTAGCATTGATCGGTTTATGGCGACAAACGGTCGTTGGTCGCGGGATTGCCTTGACTATGACCCTTTAGCAGGGGAGTCGAATATTTTTACAGTTGTTTATTGCCAGGGCTGCCGAATTAATGGTGCAGTTTCGGGTGTTTTTTTACAGTTCGATTTTCGATATGGGCTTTTGATCATATCTTAAGAGCATTAAAATAGTGGGTTTAAATGATAAATAATAATTCCATGCCATTTGAAACCGAACTGTTCTGAAACATAATTCGTTTATGGTTTATGTTTAGGCCAACTATTAATTTAGAACTGCAATATGCAATACACTTACCCCTGAATTGAAGACATGAATATATGTTTATTGAATGGCAGCCAAATAGGTCAAGTCGAATTTCGCAAACCGATAACATAAACCACTCTGAATATCTCAGATGTGCGTTGAGATAAAAATCTCAATCCAACTTTCATCGTCGTCGCTTTGCGTAAGCATATTTCTCTACATGTTGTTGACTTATGTACGCATCATATGCTTCTTTTATTTAACTGGCTTAAAAAAATTTACTTACATAATTAAACAAGCACCCGCAAATTGCATCAATAGGGAACTAAAGTTCATAACAAAATTATGCTCATACGCTTATGATCTTAGTTTTGTCATGTTCTTTTACTTGGAAAAAGAATTTTTGATGAAACATCAATAAGTCACACAAACGCAACCAATTTGTAAATCATAGCTTGTGAGGAATCGTGGGTCACCTTTTGTGGGGTATCTTGGGCCAAAGGTTGCCGAAAAAAAATGTGTTTTGACGAAAAAAATTCTGACTTTGTGTGATTTTACCCAAAAATTTTGTGATGGTTTTTTGTGATGCTTTTTCCGTTAATTTCATTCAAAAGTTATTTTAAATTGCGTCTTTTTTATATTCTACTTAAAAATAACAATCTACATTACCAATTTTTTCGTATTTTTTGAATCCAGAAGAAATTATCCAGAATTTTTATAGACGTAAAAAATTTAATTTTGAAAAACACGTCAAAAAAATCAAAATTCTTTGAAACCTGTGAATATTCCTATAATTTTGTGTTCTGTGACACAGATTCTGTGTTGAAAATTGGCTCAAAATTCTGTGAAACTATAGATTTTTCAATGATTTCGGCAACCTTGCTTGGGTCACCGATATTTTTATGTTTTTATACAGCGGATCTGAATGTGTGATCCTAAAATACGTTTTTCCTATCTGTAAAAATATCTAATGCCAAATAAAGAGTTATGAAAAATAGTTTGTCCATTTTCCCCAATGCGATAAAGACGAACATAAATCCTTTATTAGGAATTTGTAGAAACGTTCGCGAGCCAGATTTTTGAAACTATTCGATCATACACAACCCTCATTTTTATTTTCTCACCTGAAATTGCTTAATATAACTAAATTAAGGTTGCCAGGTTGCCCGGTTTTATCCGGGTTTGCCCGGATATTTGATGCAAAATTTTGGAACAGTCCGGCCCGGCCCGGTTGCCCGGATTTCATTGCAAATTTCTCGGGTTTTGCCCTGATTTTTTTCACTTTATTTGGCAAATAAAACGAAAAAAAAACCAAGTTGTGTTGCAAAAATTTTTTATATATGCCTCCAAAACGGAATTTTTTGAGCAAGTTTTATAAAAATAATCATGGTAGGTTTTTTTAAATCTTTCGAAAAATTTTGTTGAAAAATAATTATTTTCAATTTTTTTCTTGATTTTTCATGAGTAATTTCTAAATTTTGACAAAATTTGCCCGGATATTGCCCGGATTTTTGGTCATCAATTTCGAAATCAAATGTCCGGATTTTTCCAGTTTTTTTTTGTAAAATTGCCCGGATTTATCCGGCACGGACAAGTGCTGAAAAAATTCTGGCAACCTTAAACTAAATGAATTATGAAATTTCAGTTTTCGGTCAACTTATAAACTTTGCACGTTATCAAGTCAATTTGGATTTGGAGGCTCACAATTCCATACAATTTTTTCAAAATCCGAAAAAATAAATTTTTAAAAACAGTCAGAACTCGGGAAAGTCAATATATTTAAAAAATTAAAAAAAAATGCCTCATGTCATGATACCATAAAAATCTAGAAAACTTTACCATTTTTTTTTTTCTAATTATCTTTTATAAAAAGAAAAAAATGACCCATGATTCCCCACACTCCCCTAAAATTTGTAGATTGGCCCCAAAAAAAATTGACCTGTGCAAAATTTCAGCTCAATCGAACTAGATTCAGAGGTGCCTCAAAGCGCTCAAAGTTTCAATATTTTGACCCTGGAAAACCACCTAAGGGAGGACCAAAGTAAATCGGAAAATCGAAATTTTAATTTTCATGCCAATTGATTTTGAAGTTTGAGCCGTTAAATGGAGACAAGTTCTTTTTTGATCAAAGAGATGGCTGTTTTCTTTATGATTTATATTTTAAAATCTGAAGCTATACAACTGTAATGAAGAAAAGCGTGAAAAATATATTTTTAGTTTTGAGAAAAATCACTGCCTCTTCAGCATTGGAAATTATTGAAATTTATTTACTTTATTTTCATTTTTGTGCGTATTTTCGAGAAATTTTTCCACAATTGAATTTTTAACGGAGCGCCGATTTTTTTCTGACAAACGGTGTAAAAACTGTTAAATAATTGAAAGTTCCGTATAAGATCATTGCATTGAGATTTTGGAAAGATTTCTCCGAAAAAATCATAACTTGTTTTCAAGCATTCATAGCAGATTTTCAAACAAATTTTGTCAAAAATTAGAGTTAGCCTTCCTGATTCTTGATAAATTTTACAGATTTCAGAGATTTTCTTAATAAATTCAGATACCACTGGAATTGAATTTCTTAAGCTAATCTTACTAATGTGGATTGCTTATTTTAAAGTGAAAGAACAAGTTTGGCATGATTTCTCCATGTTTGGCATTTCTCTATGAAATTTCTGGAAAAAATCGTCCCAAACTTCTTCAGTACAACTACAGTTTGCTTTTGATTATGAGATATGTCTCAATATTCAAGAACAAAAATAGTACCCCCTTGTTAATGGTTTTATGTTATTGCCGGTACTTGAGCAATTGATAATCTGTAGCCTTCCGATTTTTTATTGGTTCTCCCGGCTGGCTTTAGTGTTTTTCATTCCATATTTAAAAGTGATAGTTGAATAACAGGGAACCAATGTCATTCGAATAAAAAATAAACTCCAATATTGTGTTTCGTCTTTTAACAATAAATCACTTTTACAAGAAATACCAGAAAATAGTAATCCATCTGAATGACTGTGAGGCAAGTTACTGGTATGTAATTTTTTTTTGTTAAGTATGGACTAGTAATTTATGACAATCTATCGAGAGGAAAAATCGAAAAAAAAGGAAATTTTAAAAAGCTTCGCGAGCCGCGCATTGTTCATCCCTGTTTCAAACCGATTTGCTGGGTGCATTTGATGTCGGAGAAAATTCCTATACCTCGCCCTCTCACTGGAAGGGAGGGGGAAGAGGGTCACCCAAACGAAAATAAATGTTTGCAAACCGCCCAAGCAACCAGAATTCCCATAAAAAGGTTTCATAGATGTTTAACCAACTCTCGTTTCGTTCTGAAGATAATGCTAATCAGTCCAAAATTTAAGTACTTGAAGCTACTTAGAAGTTCGTTTAAGTGGCTGATGAGAATGCAGTTCAGCTTCTAAGAGAATATCAAAAAGCTTCTACGCGCCAAAAAAATCCGGTTGGCAGATTGCTAGAGTGCCGATCTATCATGGTCTATCTCATTGATTTTTATTAGGTATATGGTTTTTAATACAAAAGCTTCATACGCCTAAGGAATTGAACCGCTGCTCTCTAGGTCGCAGTGATACTTACCAGCCTCTCGATAAATCTAGCAATAGTTTTTGTCATATGAGATGATTGAATGAATTGATCAATAGATTGTATACTTTATTTCGTTTAAAGGACTTTCAGTACACTTAATAGATAATAACAAAAAAAAATCATTATCGAAAATTTATACGAATTACTTAACATTGATAGGAAATATTCGAAAAAGTGATATAAACAAAGCAAATACCATGACAAAAAATTAGCAGACATTTTTTATGTGTTGCTTAGAATTCCCAAATAGGTTCATTTATACACCTTGAAGTATCTAGAACGGTGCGTTAGAAAGTGTTTAGTGAACGTTTTCGATCTTCTTGAAAGAAGTTACATTAACAGCGCTTGGAAGTTCCGTTTTCGATATTTTAACCTTTTAAAAGGTGATAGAAGCTCCTGAGTAACTTTTACACGACTTTTGGTTGCTTGGGTGATCAAGCAAATGGAACCAAATTGTGCATGGGAGGGCATATGGGTACGAAAACTGTTTCTTTAAATGTATGGTATCCCTCAATCCTTCCAGTATATTTAACATGATTAAGTGTTTGGGTACGAGAAATAGTTCCATGATTATTGATTCTTTGAGAGGGCTCCAAAACAGTTGTGTCGGTCTAACTTGAGAACTGAACAAGCAAATGGAATCAAACATGGTATGGGACCTTTTCGCCTTATTAAATTTAATAAGAGAGAGTTCTTTGATTTCGAAAAAAATGGGTTTGAAGTTTGATATTAGAAACCCCTACCTTCTTCCAGCTGTGAGGGGGCAGCCATACAGGGGGCTCCCATAAAAGTTGTGTTGAAACTTACGTTTTTCTCCCGTTTGTGGATCGGCAGCAACCGCCATCGAAGAACCAGAACAGTTTGTTTTGGTTTTATTATCCTGTTATGTCCAATTCGCACTTGATGATGGCAGAGAACAATAGGATGGTGATGATAATGACAGTACAAATGTTTACATCATCACACGGTTAAGCGAGAAAACACAAATTGGGTTCGTGGTAGCACAACAGTGCTGCCTGGTATTCTGGGTAAGAATATCAAAGTACTCATTGAGAAATGAGTACTTTCCCGGTTAGGATGACGAGAAGTGGAAAGTGACAATTAGCTATCGCTAATTAATATTGTTGTATCCTAATGACCTCACAGACGAAACATGAATAAAGATAACTAGAGAAGAATGCCACGAAGTGGTAAATTCCTGGCAAAAAAAAAAGAATTAAGATAACTCTATTCCACCACTGAAACCTGCGTTTTCAACTAGTTGATATTGGCTTAAACGCCGCCTTTTTTTTTCGGCATTCGTGTCTGTGAAATGGTAGAAGAACTGTATACGTAATTTGTTTGGCAAAACACGCAATTTTATCAAACTAATTAAGGCAAATGCAGCATGTGACGTTATTACAACTGCCGACCAAAATTTTGGAATTACCTCTTCAAAAACATGAAAATTTTTATCGGCCATATCTCAGCCATCTTATGACGTATTGCAATTCCTTAAATCTAATTCAAAAGTTAGTTATCAAAACCTAAAAGTATTTGTTAAGTTTATGTTACCTAACCCTAGCTCAAAGTTGAGTCATTTTCCAGAAACTGCACTTACAATTCTAACCCGATCAGGGTAGGGTGGACCAAATTTCAAAATTCGAATTGCATTCGAATCCTTTTTTCATACATATAGAAAAAAAACACATTTATTTCATTCTGTGCGAAAAATTTGCCAAGGACTTAAAATAAATAAAATAGCTAGTTAAGATATTGTCCAAAAGTTTGGGATCGGTCTGCTTAAACAGGCATTTTTATTTCACGATTTCAAATGAGTTTTGATATGTATGAAAAAAGGATTCGAATGCAATTCGAATGTGGAAACTCGGTCCCCCTCACCCTGAGATGATTGGGTTTGGATTTTTCAGTACAGTTTTTGGAAAATGTTCCAACTTTAAGCTAAGTTTAGGTAATATAAAATTAATAAATATTGTTTGCCAAAAACATAAAAAGAAGGTTTTTCTCACGATCTTAAGAATGAGATCAAAAGAATTGCAATATGTCATAAGATGGCTGAGATGTAGCTGATCAAAATTTTCATGTTTTGAAGGGGTGTTTCCAAACTTTTGGCCGGCAGCGTAGATACTAAAAATATTTTATGGTACATAATGCGTGAGCGCTTCCTGCGAAAGGAAGCAAGAAGGAGAAAGTACGCAATCCATACCAGTAAATCATACATTTTGGCATAATTAAAAAAAACTCATAGAGCTTATAAAACAGAGTAAAAACTTTAGATCTTGAAACAAATTTAGAATTAAAGTTTCATTTGAAATTTCAGCTACAGCTCTCATTTAAAAGCGGTTGCTTCTGAATTATGTTGAAATTTTATTTTAAAAAAAATTAAAAATTCAAACCAGGATCAGCTTGTTAATGAACAAAAATGAAAAAAAAATATATTTTTTCCGGAAAAAATTAAGTTAAAAATAACCTTGCTTAGAAACACCTATAATAGAAATTGTTATTATTATTTTTTATTATTTTTATTATTTTTTTAATTAATTGTTATTAATTGTTGTCAATTGAACTTAAAAAAAAATTCTGTTGAGAGACTTTTGTGCTTAGAGTGAGAAGATAAAGAATGAAAAAAAGAAAAAAAAATTGAAAAAATCTAAAGTTCAAAGTTAACAGCAGCGATTTTTTCAACATGTTTTTGTCCACATATGTCGAGGCTGAAATATTTTTGTTCAATTAGGGGAAAGTGTTCCTAAATGCGCCTACGGCCTATTTGACGAAATGGCTGACAAGACAACATACATATCTAATCAATATTCAATTTGAACCTGAGCCAAATTCATGAAATTACAAACTTAAAAACAAATTAAAAAATTCATACGAGGTATGAATGGTTTTTGTTTCTTATTCAAATGAACTTAAAAAGTAAAAAAAAAAATTAAGCTTTTATGAACGTTTCAGAATGATAAGAAAATGGAATAGGAGAGTGTTTTTATATGCCCCCATCATGTTCGTCAAATGCCGTAAAATGCAGGTGGAATAACAGGTTAAATAGAATAAATATCTGATTTTTATCATTAAATCTTCGAATATAAGCTCTCTCTCCTCTGTTTTATTCAATAAAAGTATAAAAGGCATAGATTTTTATAAAACTTCAGCTTTGTCATATTAAAGCAATCAGTTTCTAGCAGTAAAATATTGCCAGAAAAACCGAAATGTTGCCCAAAACATAAAAAGGCGCATTTAGATCGCATGGTTTGTGGCTCGACATTGTTGACAACATTTAAAATAAAATCGTTTTCTTGAAAGCTGAAGGAAATTTTAACATAAAAATTTCTCCAATGTTTAAAAAACAGATGTGTGCTTATTTGAATAAAGTTTTTTCACACAAATTCGATGTAATATTTGGTTAAATCAGTATTCCACTAATAGACGCATATAGCCTGTTTCTCTTCATGTATCATCAAATTCTGAAGAATTCAGCTGCGGTCATCTGCGACGAATAGATTTAAAGGGTTCTAAAAGTTGTGTCATTTTCAGTTCTTTGTCTCATTTCTTATGGGACATTTCCATATCAGTAAGCGCAGCAAGGCTTTCTTGAGTTGATAAAACTGACTATGCCAATCAGTTTAAATGAGAGTGTAAAAATCATAGCTGAAAAATTAGTTACAAATTTAACAAAAGTTATATTATTTGAATGTATTTCATAATGTTTTATATTTTCATACAAAACTTCGCAAAAAGTTTTCAAGATTCTTGCTGCTGTGCATCGACTAGTGAATAGCTCTCAAAACCTGTCCAAAAACTTATTTGAACGCATACATTATAAAAAAAATTGATTTTGTTAGCTCGATTAGATTCATATGATTCCGTTTCTTTTTCTGCTCCAAATTGCAGATGCTCTTCAAAACGATTATTTTTCTTCCATTCTCCGTAAATCTTAGCTAAGTTGACTTTAAACTTACACCGAGTTATACATTTTTCAACACGTGTTCCGACCAACTGAATCCAACATCTGATGCAACCCGAGTGCTGCACAAGATAAAACATTGACATTGAACACGGATAGGCGGAACGCCGCCGTTAGCCAAAAATATGATACGCATAACGAGCGCCCGAAAAGATTGCCCAAACGGCCCAGAATTAATTGGTTCGATGTCCTTTACGGAAGATACATTCGGATTGGGGTGCTTGCTTTTTGGCGGTCGTGCATCTACTCACTCACCCTTAAAAGATTTCCGAACGGATCAGATCATTGATCTCCACTTATGTTGTCCATCTGAGTGCATTCTGATCAACCGACAATAACAGCATCACACGTGGTGGCTTTTTGAATTTTTGATAATTTATGTCCCATCTGGCGGCCCTGATCGGATGTGGTCGTAAAAAGTGGAATGCTTTTTGGAATTGGAATCGGAATCAAGCTGCAAAGCTGTAAAGGAAACGTGTTTGGAAGAATGTTTGTCACGATCAATGCGGTCCGCTGACCTTTCGCGCTGCGCTGATTGTGCAACCTGCTGCCTAATGGTGACTTAATTAGAGCCCTATTGGCTAGTTGAGAGGAGTTAAAAATTTGAATTCAAATGTCACAATTTAAGAATGGTTCTGACCAGCATTGAGATTAATTTTAAATTTTCAATTCTAAGAGCTGACATGATATATCAATTTTAGGGAGGATTTTCAAATTGGGAAAAACTTGGTTTGTTTTTGAAAATTTCAAATATAAGTAAAAATGTTATTTCAAAATCTTGAAGTATATATTTTTCAAAGGCTCGCAAACAAACACTCTTTCTGACGAAATGAAAGCATTTGGAAGTAGCAGGTTGATTTATGTGACAGCTCAACTTTTTTCCTTAGTAAATTTATAGTTTTAGTGTTGATTTTGTTGTTGTAATTTTTTATATTAAAAAATATTGACATTTTCCTAGAATAAGCCAGCCTAGGACAAAAGGCTAAAAACCCCATAAAATGGTAAAGTTTGAAGAAGAAAAAAATTAAAGAGGAATAGTGCGAGGGCCTGGGGAATTGAATGAAGACAATATTTCTTTTTTTTTTTTGTAGTTCAAATATTATAAGTAATGTTTAAAAATTTAGCCCCTTAATTTATGGAGCATCATAGTCCATCTTTCGATTTTATTTGTTGTTCGGCCTTAACACACAAACTGCCTTAGCTTATCAATTACTAGCATTTGTAAATATTATGAACGTGTTTTGTATCCTTTACGATCAAGAAAACTCGTTTAAACCGTCAAAATAGAGATTGATCGGGTAACATCGGGTAAAGCTTAAAATCCTAAAAACAGACGAAATCGATTTTTTAATCAAATTTAAAGTAGTCTAATAAGTTTCTGCAACCATGTTTTACTATTATAAGAGTATAGGTTTTCAAAATATGAAACATGCCACATTCTCCTCAACAGTAAAAATAATCGAGAAATATTGAAATAAAGTGATCAATTTTACCCCATTTTACGGTACTAGCCTTGGCACTTGTTATTGAAATTCGCTATCCTTTAACAAATAATTGCAACAAATCAGGATAGTGGAAAAGTGAAGTGAGAATTTTTGTCGAGCAAATACATATCTAACAAGTTGCATTATAGTTAGATATCCGACACTCGTTTTGAAATTGTTCAAAGAAATTTCCAGATTTTATCACATTTCGTTTTTGTTAGCGAATGTTGTTGATCAATAAAATGAAAAATATCATATGGACCTCTTTTTTGTTCAATAGAAGATAATATATTTTGGAGCTCGTTTCTTACCACAGATGTATCGAGTTCCTCCTTCGTTCATTTTTCTGCATCGATGAGAAAAAAAAATTACTGACGTTTGAAAGTTCTGCAGGTAGCAATCTGAAACTAAATTTCGTAAACACCTTCATCCGAAATTCAAACAAAAGCAAATGAACAGTCGTTTACAGCTTTTCTTCATATAAATATTCATCAAAATACAATCCCATTGAAGCTGTGTTGGTTTCGCATGCCATTTTACGATTTTTTACACACCCACTTTTCAAATTTTCTTTAAAAACAAACTGTTGGTACTCCACTACATAAAACTTGTTGAATTTATTTTCTGTTTGATTCCGAAGCTAACGTTCTAAATACATGATGTAACAAATGATTATGATTAAAAGTTATGTTTGAAAAATAACCGCTGAAACATTGTGATTTTTTTTGGTAAATAATGATAAATATGTACCGGGGGAATAGTTGGTAATAGATTTGACATGATTCATCGACTTTTGTTAAACTTTCACAACACAATGGATGTACTGGTAATAGTCGATAATCCGTTACTTGATTATTCGTGTTTTTAGACTCGTTTATTCCTACTTCAAAATAGTTTTTTTTATGTCTTTCATTCACATTTTTAAATCGTCTTAATGTATAACAGAAGTTGTTTTCGTTTTATTTTATTGTTTTGATCATCTCATTATGATGTTTGGCCTCTCTGATACATTTATAAAGTTATTGCCAAATTTTTTTTAAATTTCATAATGCTTATACTCTTAAAAGTATCCGTTTTGAGGAAAACTAAAAATTTATTTTAAGATTTTTCAAATGAAATTATTTTAACCATAACTAAGTTTTGCTTTGAAGTTTTGTTTGACTCAATCTAGATTTCAACTTTAATATTCGTAAAAAAAATCTTGTAAGGCAACCAGAAGTTATTAGTGAACAAGTGTCATAATTTGACAAAAAAATGTGATTGAATAAAGCTAAACGGTCATTTCTACTTCAAATCTTTCATTACAAACGATTAAAATTATATGAAATATAAAAAAAATGAAGAAAAAATATTTAAACAAAATAGAAAAATGAAAAAAATATTAAAAATTAAAAAAAAAAATTAAAAAAAAATTAAAAAAAAAACAAATTTTAAAAAAATTTAAAAAAATTAAATGAAAAAAATTAAAGAAAATGAAAGAAAGAAAAAAAATAAAAAAGAAAAATTAAAAAAAATATATATAAAAATTTTAAAAAATGTAAATAAAAATAAGAAAAAAAAATGAAAAAAATATAAAAATAGAATTAAAAAAATAAAATAAATACAGTATAATAAACTGAATTGAAAAATATTTTTAAATATCAACGTTAGTCAATCAATCACAAATATCTTCCAGCTTCAAATGTACAATGTTTTGTACAGATTCGGAAAACTGTATTGAAATGAATAAAAACTGCAATTTTTTTCACATTTTTAATTGAGAAATTACTTTCATAAGACTCAAATGCTTTAAAATGTTCAGATGTGTTATTTGAATTAGAATTTATTTTACTTTATCAGTAATTGCTATACCCATGAAAAACAACCAATTAAGATTTAATGCAGGTTCTCTATAAGCTACATGTGAGGTTTGTGGTTGGTTTACATGAAATGTAATTCAAAATCAAGGGATATTGAGCATCCAAAAATATATTTATCTGAACTTCCAGTACATCGCTAGTGATTTTTGAATGAAAAATTTTGTTTTCCCAATTTCTTTTTTAAATAACTTTGGAAAATAGATTTACGAAACTTCATTTAAGCAATACGAAACTTCTTTCACAAAATAGTAAAACATTACAAAAACTTAGCAAACAATGCAAAATAGGGAGAAAACTGTATAGACCGCGAAGAAATTTAATAACTTCTCGCCTACACGAAACGAAATCAATGAAAAAATACTTTCCTTATGTGAAAATGTCCGGAGAATCGATTAAACGTAGTTTCAGATGCCGCACGAGCTTACGAACGAAGTAATAGTTAATAATTCCCCTGCATTTTGAAAATAATTCCAGAAGAAAAAAAACTAATTTTGACTTTCTAAAATAGATTTATCTAGTGCGCATTTTTCTGAGGAATCCAATGAAGCCGCACGCTTCGGAAAATGGAGTAATGGCTGTTTTTTCCCTCAATTTGCCTAATTTTTCAATTATTTATGAATGAATGAGTGAAAAAACATGTTCGGAATTGAAATTTTTGAACAAAATGAGACATATCTTGTGTGTGTTTTTTTTTTTCTTCAAGGAATCGAATGAAGGTTGTTTGAGAAACCTCACGCTTCGGAAAATGGAGTTATGGCTGTGTTTACCTTTGATTCCCCTACATTTTTCAATTATTTCTGAAAAAAAACATGTTTGGACTTGAACATTTTGAACCAAATGGGACGTATCTTGTGTAGTTTTTCCAAGGAATCCAACCAAGCCTGTTTGGGCCACCACACAGATTGGAAACTTTAGTTTCCAGGAGTTTTAGCTGTTTTACTCTGAATTTCCAAACATTAAAAAAAGTTCAGAAAAATATGTTTGAACTTGAAAATTTCGAACCAAATGGGGCTTATATCATTCAATTTTTTCAAGAAATCGAATAAATGCTGTTTTAGCCACCGCACGCTTTGGAAAATGAAGCTATGGTTGTTTTTACCTTCAATTCCCCTACATTTTTCGATTATTTCAGAAAGGGGTATGTTCGGAATTGAAAATTTTAAACAAAATGGGACCCATCTTATGTGATTTTCCCAAGGAATCCAGCAAAGCCTATTTGAGCCACCGCACGGATTGGAAACTGGAGTTATTTTACCATCAATTTTTTTAATTCATGGAAAAATGTTGGGGAAATTGAGGGTAAAACAGCCTTAGCTCCTATTTCCAGTAAGTGCGGTGGCTCAAATATGCTTCGTTAAATTCCACGGAAAAAAAAATCACATAAGAAACGTCCCATTTGGTTTAAAATTTTCATGTCCGAACATGCCTTTTTCTGAAAAAATTGAAAAATGTAGGGAAATTGAGGATAAAATCAGCTGAGGATAAAAGTAGCAAATTCAAATTCTTCGTTCTACAATTAGAAGATTTGAACATCGAGAAATATTATTTTTGGACCTTACAGTAGGGCGTGTCAAATTTAACCAAAGCATCCACTCTGCAAGCTGAATTGCGTTTTTTTTTGTTTGCGCTAGCAGAGATATTAGCAATTTAGGGAGAAACCTTTACTCACCACAGGAATGCAATTTAAAAAAAAAAAAAAGGACAAAGGAAGAAAAACAAAAACTGAAATCGGCATAATTAAGGGTTTAACCCCTTCCTCATGCAGATTTTTTCCATGTAAAATGTTTAGTTAGAGCAATGAATCTACCAACGGGAAATAACTTGATCCCAAAAGGTGAAAAAAAGTGTTAACAAACATGTCGAAAAATTGGCTCCTCTCTTGCGGAATTTAGTGTTAAGACATGTCATTTTACGACACTTTTTTTCTGCGTTTTATTTAAGAAATGTATCTCAATAAGTCAATAATTTTAATCCATTATTAACTTCAAAATTTATTCATTAAATACTAAATTAACACATCAACAAGCTGGTAACCATGAGAAGGCTATTACTACCAACGATAATCAACAGAAAAATTGTTAATTACAATTTTTTTGGTGAATTGAAATTTTTTTTTAAATTTAACTCAGCCTTATTTTATTTTGTGACAGATGGATTTTGATAAATTTCACAAGGCAACAAAACTCATATTCTTCAGAGGTGTAAAGAATTTATGAGCTTATTTTGATTGATTTGGGTGCCCTGATTTCTATTGTTCTATTATATTTTTATCAGATTTTGAATCAATGACAAACTTTCAAGAGACCTGCAAGTAATTTTGATTACTGCGAAGAAAGTTATAGAAGTCTTGTTTACTTTTCACTATTTTGTAAAATATGTGAATTTGGACAAATTTTTAAAAAAGTTTTAAATCAAATTGAATTTTTGATGTTTTTTTTATAGTAAAAGTGAATTCGATTGGGCATCCTCAATATTTGTTTAATGAATATAAAACTTTTTTTAAACTTTCTTTAGTAATGTCAAAAAACTCGATATTTTTTCAAAGTTCTAAAAATTGTAGCATTTTTCTTTTTAAATTCATTATATCTCTGACATTAGAATATCTTATGAACTTATGAATGCTATATCAACAGAATCATAGACAAAACTTTTCTCCTGAGTATCAACATAATTTTTTATTTAAATTTAAAATATGTATGTATATATTTATTTATTTCTTCTCAAATATTAAAAAACATATCCTTTTTATACCGTCAAACGGGGCATCATGCAACAGCGGGGTACGATGCAACATTTATGTAACACTACATTGAATCAATTTTTAATTTAATGTATTGTAATAAAGTTATCTTTTAATGATAACAAAATGATGATGACATAATTTCTCGCATCTTAAGCTAAATGTCTTAAGTTTTTTATTTTTATGTAAAATTTGAAAAATCGAGCAATAAATGTACAAATTTTAACATTTTTTGATGCCGAAAAAAACTTTACCCAGTATGACGGATCGGCTTGATAAAATTACCTACAAACTATTTACAGGTTTTCCCATGTTATACCAACATTGTTGGTATAAAAATATTCTTCGAACAATCACCCAATTTTTTTAAATGAATATTTTTAAAATTCAGTTAGGTGCTTGGGGTTAAATGCAACAAAATGCAAATCAAAGAAATACCTTGTAAATCTCGTTTCCATGTGCTGGAATATGAATGTTTTGCATCACGCGTTTGTAAACATTTAAATTTCATTCATCCAAACATTTATTTTTATGAGTTCAGCTTGTAGAATTTTTCGTAGTATTATTTAACCCCTAAATGTATGCAGCATCCTTATTTTCAGAAAAAATGTGAAAATTTATTTTTACAAACCCAAAAACTACTGAAATTGGTATTGTCATGCGTAATGGTCTTTAAGGCATCGCAAATATATTAAAAACTATGAATTTTCGTACGTGTTCATAAGATTTTTCATTAAAAACCAAGTTTGTTGCAAGTTACCCCATTTTCTAAAGAGTGTGAAAATCGCATGTTTTTGGAAAATTAAAAATAACTGAAGAAACCAATATTTTTTTTAACTACGCCAATTTGATGCCCCAGCATCCTTAAAACTTTTGATGCATAAAGGATACGATTAGCTGTGAACATAAGTTTTTTAGAAGCCATTGAAGTTGAAAATTGTTGCATGTTGTCCCAGTTGACGGTATCCATTTTTATCTATATATTTTGTGTTAACGTTTGAAAAGCATCCACCAAGTTTTAAAGTCATTCTATATGAATTTTTGATTTTTTTAAATAAGTATGTCCTTGTTCTTCAATTCTATTTTTTTTTCTTTTTTAAAAAAAAATCTTCATCTAAATTTTCAATAAGAAAAATATTAAAGTATCTTTTATTCTTTCAAGGACCCAATTTTTCACAGGCACAATCAAGACTCAACTAGTTTTTGTTTTGTATTTTTAATATTTTTTTATTGAATGATAAATTACATTTCGATGAAGCATACATTCTAATAGGAAGAATATCGAATGAAGGTAATGAAAATTATTAGGGGGTAGATTAGATTCCTAATCTAATCTATCCGTCTAGAATTTTCATTACTTTCATATAATATTCTTGTATGCTTCACCAAAATGCCATTAATCTTTCTATTAAAATTAATAAATCAGCCTTGAACATTTTTAATATTTATAACAAAACTTGGAATTTCCTATTTTAATCTTTCTCAGTTTTTTTGTGATCAATCGAGCCTTTAATTATTAATTGAACATGTGTAATTAAAAATATAAAAAGTTAGTATTGTGAACTTCAAAAATGAGCATTGTTTGCCATTTATTTTGATAACTTGGAGAAAACGAATAAAAAATATTTATTTCTGACATAGATCACTTCGAATAAAATTGAATATCATCTTCAATAGTGATTTGAATAAATTATCTGAAGTTAAAAATGGATTTTTATTATTTTCCTTATCGAGAATTCACATTTAAATCGTTACTTAATATTCTTTTATATTCAATTTATGACAGCGGAATTTTTTAATCAATCCCTCCATTGAAAATGATGAAAAGAGATGTTAATCAAGATAATACCGAACCGAAGATGAACCGCAGAACTAAAATACCAATTAACTTAAATCATTCTGAAAATAGATCAAAAGACAGCTATACACGACCAGCCGAGTCGACTCTAATAAGAAAACGGCATTTTTTTTTTTTTGATAAAAACATAAATTGAAATAAGCAGAAACAACTAAGTAAACAATTTTTCAGTTAAATTCATCAGTCCCTGAAGAAGATCTAACGAGGATCGAAATGTTGAAAGCGTAAATCAATACGTCATTTTTTGCTTAAAACAAGACTGCAAAATGTAAAACTTCTTAAAATTATCAACTATTAGCATTTTACTTAACAATTTTTACTGATTGGTAATTGATTATATAATTTAAAATTTATTTAAGAATTTGGATTTATGTATAATATTTCTGTGCACTTATTCTTTTGTCCAAAGCATTAAATTCTTTTTTATTCGAAAGCTTAGTTCTTATTCGTTTTCTGGTGCTTTGGTAATCTGAATTTCAAATTTGTTAAAAAGATTTCTAAAAATTTATTTAGTAAAATTCAGAATAAAAAACATCATTTAAATAATTAATAATTTACCGGCAAAAGCATCGATTCGAAACTTTGTTTCTATTTGTATTTGAATAAATTAATAATTTTTTCAAATTTGTGTGATGGACTCAAATCGGAAAATGGTTTGAAATGAAAATCTCTTACTTATTGTGCATTTTTGGTACTGTTATTTTTCCTAGCTAAATTTGAAATTCAATTAAACTTGATGTTTCCTCAAAGAAATTCTTTATCCTTAACTCTAAACGTATATCATTCGAGGATATGATGGCTAGCATCTTATAAATGCTAAAACCACCAACCCCAGAAAGTGTACTGTGTATGCCATGACTGGGATTCGATCTCATGCTCGCTGACTTAGAAGACTTGAAGGCTATCCTCCTATCTTTATTGAGTTTTACATTGCTGAAGTGCAAATTCAAATATTATTTTTGGATGTATCTTCAAAATAAAAAATTCGATTTGAATCAAGTATCTTCAATATCTAAACTTTACCTACCTTTACTAGCCATCTCAATCGCTTTAAGTAGCCGTCGACCGTGGCCTAGAGGATAGCGTTCAAGTCTTCTAAGCCAGAGGTCATGAGATCGAGTCTAGTCACGGCATACATAGTACTTTTTCTGTGGGTTGATGGTGTTTGCATTAGTAAGATGCTAGCCATTGTATCGTTAAAAGATGTACGCTTTAGTCTTAAGTAGAATTTATGTAGATCTCTTCAAAGAAACTTGAAGTTTAACTGAGATCCTATATGTGTGTGTTCGTTTTTAAGTAACTAAAGTAAGCAATATTTTAACCATAATTTCAATAGTTTAATTTAAAAACAAACATTAACTTCTTGTATGCTGCTTACTAATGTCTCCTATCCGTTCAAAATCTGTCCAAAACGTCCAAAATTCGACTTCGTGCGAGAATATTATTTTCAAATATGGGTGAACCAAAATTCATAAATACCTATCATGATCAGTCACTATTAATGACCGCGTTTTTTTTTTTCGAGGAAACGGTAACTCCCGGTATCATTTCTTTCGGATCGCTATTAGTGCGAAAGGGCTTAAATCACCCAACGATTATTAGACGGTTGAAAAACAGAAAATAGCATACTAACTAGGCACCGACTCTACCGAATTGAACCCCCCAGGAAGGGGGATTGAATCGGAACCTGGGATTAAGGTGTGCTGCTTCTGCCAAGTAAATATGCTGCGATGGGTCATCCAAATGTTGTCAGCAACGCCACGTCGTAAATTAACAGTTATCTCCCCCGGGCGGCCATTCGGTTTCGCTGAACAACTGAACCTGACCACCGGCCGAGAGACACCCAAATAAAAATTGAAGGAAAAAAATTCACCACCACCACCACCAAGTACACGTCATAAATGAGCTGATTATCTGGTCTCTTACTGTTAGTTGGATCAACTTGAGCGAGGAGTTTGCAATCTTCAAGCAACTTCCAGAGAAAGGAATGAATGAAAAAGTCAAGACAAAAAAATGGACAGTCGAAATCATAGTTGGTTAAGAATGGTTTATCAAACGCCTAGAATGGCTCATCATCTTCATCAGCCAAAAATAATAACGTAAATAAGTTGAAGAGGGGGAACGCGGGGAATAACTTGGGGCTAATGAGCTACTTTTGACGGGTGCCTATTTGAGTTGGCTTCATCTGGGAAAGAGGGGAACCAAATGGAAAAAGAAAAATAGGTACTAGAAGTAGCTATGAAAATGATTATTATTTCTGGATATTTTTGGAAGCCGGATCGAAATCACGCTTCAGAGAATTCACGGTTCGGTGAGCCAGGTTTTGACTGTCGGCTTATTATTATGCTAGATATATGTCAAAATATTGATGATTGTTGAGAATGCCAGCAGGTGCCAATCTTAAGTGATTTTTGCTGAAATTATTCTGAAAGGTAAGTATGGATTCAGACCTTTCATCTCTTGATATATTATTATTTAATAATGCAAATTTGGAGTTTTTTTTGTTTGTTTCATAACTTATTGAAAAAAATCCATACAAACTATGAATATAAATCCAATAATAATAATAAATATTGTTGCCAAATGACACGTTATAACGTAGGAAACCGTATCATTTATCTTTATCATTTTATGTCATATAATTGAGAAGTTATTGAGCAAAAAAAAGTGGCCCACTACACCTCACTCTCCCCTACTAATTTTTATGTTCCTTAAGTTCCTGTTCCATATGAATAAAAAAGCTAATGAAATATAGACTAAATAATCAGTAACTCAGTAAATTTAAATTATACAAGTGAACTCTACAATCTAGTTCACAAAACGTAATATACCGTGAAATGGTTTTTGGAATATTTTCGATGAATCTCTAAACAAATATTTGAATTATCTTTTCTAATGAAGAACGAATTGGTTGATATTACATAAAATTCTGAGTTTTATAGCTCGGAACTAGAAAATGAACATTGAGAATCTACAGAAACCTGAGTTGGTCAAAAATATATCGTTGTACATTTTGAAATGAGAGGCCTTTCTTTCAAAGTTTACCAATGTTCCAGATAATCGGAGTTTTAAAGCATTTGGCAAAATTGCCTTAGTTGGCTAATCGCTGCGCTGAGTTGTGTACTATGTATGAAGTGACCGGGGTTTGATCTCATGCCCGCTGGCTTAGAAGATTTGAAGGCTATCCTCTACGCCACGGCTGCGGCAAAATTAGAGTTCATCCAAACGTTTCGAGCTTCTTTTGGCTTTTTACTCAGCCTCATAATACATTGTATTTAACAGGACTAATTAAACTTACTTAACCTAGCGATCGTCTAAACTACTAGTTGTCACTTGGCTAAAATGCATACCGAAAAAGAGGGTGAATCGGGACACGAATAGGAAAAAATATTGGGATCCAAACATCAAACAATCTCCACATTATTTATTTCTCTTTTCAGGACTAAAATGTTCCTTTATGTATTGCGTGAAAGCAAGTATAAATGTAATTTATTTATGTAGTTTGAATTTGGAGAATAATTTATTGAAGTGTAAAAAAATTACCGAATTTCATATCATGCAACTGTCGTTCAACATCACTTCAAATAGTAACATGCCATGTTTATAAGTATGAAATGTGGTGAACAATGCCTTGCGAACGGAGAGGGGTTAGGGGATCAACAATCTCCCCCCCCCCCCCCCCCCCCACTTCCATGTCAGAAAATTGGTTCACCTCCGGTATTAAATTCTTTATCACTCTAGGCCTGAGACAATCAATTCTACGACACTCTATATTGTTCACGAATTGAAACTAATTTGAAATCTTCAATTACAATTTGAAATTTAATAAAACTTTTGTATTGAAACTCAAAGCTTGACACACAAAAACCCTAACGTTTCTAAAATTGGTTTTTATTGAAGTGTATCTAAACAAATGCAAAAACTTTTATATTGTTACAAATTTATTCGACCGAAAGTCATGAGGCCGAAAACCATTTGGTCAAAGGTCATGGACGTTAGGCCTAACGGGTTATCTGGTCGAATATGCCACTAAGATGAATGGGTTATTCGGCGGACGGCTATCCAGCCGATGGCTGTTAATCCGAAAGAACGCAATGCCGAAAGGATGTTCGGCCGAATGGTCATTAGGACAAATGGACGATAGGCCGAATGGTCGCAAAGCCGAATGGTTGAATCTGGTCTTGCACCCATTCGGCCAGATGACCATTCAGCATGATGACTATTCGGTCTAACGACCATTTAGCCTAACATGCAAAAAAGTGTTAATATGTCTTATAGTCCTTGCATAAATTCGGCACAACGACCATTCAGCCTAATATCCATTTGTCCTAGTGGCCATTCAACCTAACGACCTTCTAGCATCCATTCGGCCTTACGATCATTCGGCCTAGTGACCATTCGGCCTAACATCCATTCGGCCAAAAAACCTTCGGCCTAATGTCCTATTCGGCCGAACATCCGTCAGCCTTTTAATCTATTCGGCATATCGACTTTCAGCCTAGCATCTTTTGGCCTATCGGCCTTGGGCCAAATGTCCGGGCCCCTACAAATTTTATGAGGGTATGATATATTCTTCAAGAAACCAATTTCATCCTCTATTTTATTCTTTTTTTCACGTTTGTCTGAAAGCTCAACTCCACAATCACAAAAGTTTTGATAAATTACACAAGGCCACAAAATTCACATTTTCTGAGATGAAATGAATTTAAGAGCTTATATTGATTTTTTTGTCAACAAAATTGAAAAATCAAGTAATTAAAGATACAAATTTTTAAATAATCTCGAGTGCATTCGTTCTTTCAATTGTTCAAACTTTCGCAGATTTTTATTTCCCCCTCCGGGATTTTCATGAATATTGAAGGGGGAGCACAGTGCGGTGATCCCATAGAGCTGATGGACAAAAATCTTTAACAGTTGAAATTCGATTAAGTATTTGTTTCAATGAGCAGTTGTTTAAAATACGTGACAAAAAGTTGGTTTGGAACTTTTACGCTGAATTTTAATATCTTAACCCTTAAAATTGATGACTCATAAATCTCAAATTTTGAAGATTTTCAATCCTTCTTATTAAAAATCCAATTTATTTGTCAAATATTTGCTTCCATGACCTTATATGTTAGCCACTTAAAATGTTGGACATTGAAAATAACTGTATACAACAGTTTCTTTTTCATTGGAACATGGAATTCACTGGGTTTGAGCCTATGCCCATTAGATTAGTTCACTTTTCGGTTTTTTTTTCGTAGATCAAAGCCGGACTCCTATGGGTTGTTCCTCATGCATTTTCAAGTATTTCTGCCAAATTCGAGATCTTTTAAACTAATCTTTGTTCTGCGCAATGAGTTTTTGTTTTTAAAAAAAGTCAATTTTTCTTGAAAACTTTCTTATAAGAGTTCTAGCAAGCCACTGTTAATATAAAATGATCATTTTAAGATGCAGGGTGATCGATTTAATTTACTTTTCTTCTATTTTTGCGATAGTTACTTTTTAAACATCAAATGAATGGTTATAAACAGGGCTATCTTAAATTTTTCGGTTTTTTATGAACGATAATCCAAAACAGATCCATAAAAATGCTGATAATGTAAACCTCCATACATCACAAAATTATCGTTGAATATCAACAGGGCCTTGCTTGGACTCTCATAAGAAGATTTTCAAGAAAAATGGACTATTTTAACAAAAACTCATTCCGCAGTACAGAGATTAGTTTAAAAGATGTAAAATTTGGCAGAAATACTTGTAAGTGCATGAGGAACAACCCATAAGAGTCTGGCTTTGATCATCGAAAAAAGCCGAAAAGAAAACTAGCCTATTTAGACTAAATGGCATTTGCCCATGTATGCTCTATCTTAGCTCAAAATATTTCAAATTTTTTTTTTATTCAAAATCACTTTTTTAAATATATTACTGATTTTATCAAGAAAAAAAATTATCTTGGTTTTGTGTTTCATTCTTCTGCAGTGATTCTTCTTCGAAAAATGTTCATTTCTGTGGTTTAAAGAGGTCCCTTCGTAAATTGCTAATATTTCTGTTAGCACAAAAAAACGCAATTCAGCATGCAAAGTGGATGCTCGAGATAAAAATTCCTAGTATTTGAAAATAAAAATGTAATGACGAAAAGTTTTGTCGATGAAACGTGCAAAATAATGGTAAATAAACAGATAGCTGTAAGATCCAAAACCTATATTCCTCGCTCTTAAAAAATACTATAAAACACGCATAAAGTTTAAATCTTCAAATTATAGAACGAAAAATTTGAGTTTGCTTCAATACTTGAATATATTTTTCAAAAAATTATGAAAACAGTACGTTTAGGCTTGAAAATTTTGAACCAAATGAGACCTATCTTGTGCGATTTTTTGCGAGATATCAAATATTGTAAATGATGAGAAACTGAAGGTAAAACTACCATAACTCCATTTGCCGATGCGTGCGGTGGCTCAAACAGCCTTCATTCGATTCCTCGGAGAAAATCTCTCAAGATAAGCCTCATTTGGTTCAAAATTTTTAAGTTTGAACATGCTTTTTTCTCAATTTATTGAAAAATGTGGAAGAATTGAAGGGTAAAAACAGCCAAAACCCCATTTTTCGATGCGTGAGCCTTCATTCCATTCCTAGGGGGAAAAAACATAAGATAGGTTTCATTTGCTTCGAAATTTTCAAATCCGTTCATGCCTTTTCTGGACTATATTCAAAATGTAGGGAAGTTGAGGGTAAAACGGCCATAGCTCCGGCCTTGGCTCAAACAGTCTTTATTCGATTCCTCGAAAAAAATCACACTCTTATTTGGTTCCAAGATTTAAAGTCCGTACATGCTTTTTTCTCAATGAATTGAAAAATGTTGCGGAATTGATGTTTAAATCAGCCATAACTCCATTTTCCGATGCGTGCTGAGGCCTAAGCAGCTCATTTGATTCCTCGGAAAAAATTACTCACGATAGGTCTATTTTTGTTCAAAATTTTCTTGACCAAATCAGTGTTTTTCTGAATTGTTTACAAAATATAAGGGAATCAGGGGTTAAAAAGGCACTATATCTCCAAATGATTTCAGCTCCCAAGGTATGAATTTCGAAACAAACCCCTAGTTTTAAACTTCCCAATTGCATACCTTTAAAAGTTTGACAAATCAAGTCAAAGATGAGACAAGGATGTTGTTAAGACCATAAACCAAAACCAAAACCAAAAAAAATATCAACTTTAAAAAGGAACGAACGATGTTGGCTGCATAAATTTAAATTATGGACTATAAGATTAAAGTTATTCTACGATAGATTCTCAACTTTTTTTATATTTGAGTAAAGAAAGAACTTAACCGAAATACGCCAAAACGAGAGAACTGTATTAATTTTCTTATTATTTTATTTTATTTACATAGTATTCCGTCTTACGACATAACTTGACGAACATAATTCATAAAATTCACCCGGTCCATGGCAACCGTTCTCCAATTTCTCGGGCACCCCACGTTCGCCAGATCACGCTCTACTTGGTCTAACCACCTCGCTCGTTGCGCCCCCGCTCTTCTTGTTCCTACCGGATTCGTGGCGAACACCTGTTTTGCAGGACAGTCATCCGGCATTCTCGCAACATGTCCCGCCCAGCGTATCCGGCCAGCCTTCACCACCTTCTGGATACTGGGTTCGCCGTAGAGTCGCGCGAGCTCGTGGTTCATCCTTTGTCTCCACATTCCGTTCTCCTGTACGCCGCCAAAGATGGCTCCGAGTGTACGCAGGTCCTCCTCGAGCAATATCCATGTCAATATTAATTTTCTTATTTTTATGAAAAAGAGTTTATTTTATACGTACTGCATAGTTCTTGAGGACAAGCTTCTATATTGTAAACGCCAATTACACCTTTCGGAACTACCTAAATTCGTCACCCGCCAAGTAAATCGATATTTATCAGTTTAAAGCTTTCTCCCAAACATTAGGCCTACTTTGCACCGCATCGTCTACTTACTTGGCCACCATCAACATCCCCATTTTTCGGAACTCGCACGCGCTCGTCGCCTACTTTTCCGAACCATCGTTCAAGTCTCCAGCTGCTGGATGTTCCGTGTAGTATTGCACACTCGAACGATTGCGGGATGTTATTAGTGGTACTATTTTTCTTATTTTTTCTCCTCTCCCCATACACCTTAGAGAAAATCTTCCCCAGCTCTGGGTAAGTCACTGGGTATCTCATTAATTCGTTAACCCGGGCTTTCAGTGAGACCAACCTTGGCCGCGAGAAATTTTGTCGAGGAAAGGCAAGAAAGGCGCACACCGATTTCCAGTTAACCTCCTCAGTCGGTTTTCGGGGTCGCAACTCTTTTTACGACCTTTCATCGCGGGTCTATGCGATCTTGATTTGAGAGAGAGCTCTATCCTCTTCTCGAAACGTAGGGGAGGCAGTCGTAAATGTGATTAATGAGATTGATAATTTAATTATGGCGAGGTTTGAGCGAACATTCGGTGAGAGGAAAATAAGGTGGGTGGGGGAGGCAATTAGTTAGTGTTGCTCCTTTCCTTTCCGATGATCGTCATTTGACTGGTGGGCAATCGTTAGAAATGAAGTGCAACAGAGCTCTAGCTACCTACTAGGGCTTTTACCGGTAGTGCACTGATTTCGGAATGATTTCCTCCCTCTTCTTTACTTGTATATAGGTATCGTTTTTCTGGGCCACGTTTAATGTTGCGTTGCGCTACCGATGAATGAATCTTGAGAGAGAGAAAGAAAAAAGCAATAAAAGGCTGCAATGCAATTGCTACCTTCCCATATCATGTTCTGCTGGGGGCTTTTCAATTGCAGAAATGGGATTAACAGCTCACTGTTCGTGGGAGATGAGATTTAAAAAAACTAGAGAAGGCATTTTAAACTGAGATTCTAGCTAGATACTTGGAAGAGAAGAAGTAAACAGTCATAATCTTAAATAGAATCTACATATTATATTATATTGTATTATATTTTATTATATTATATTACATAAATGCACATTTTATAAGCGAAAAATGGGTTAGGGGCATCAGGGTATCTTTGTTTTGCAAAAGGAACGGGTAGCAGTATGTGCTTGTTACTTGTTTCGAATACTTGGCGTTTCTTAATTTATGTCAAGGGAATTTGGCATGGTTGAGAAAATGATCGTATTTGATTACTTTTTGTAAAAGAAGGACGCACTCTTTTTTCGGAAGCCTTGGCGGCGGGATTATAGTTTGCATGCTATCTTGGTTAGTCAACAACACGGTTATAGCATCTCGAGACTTTTTCCCCTTTAACCCTGGATACCGTAAGCGCTTCTGCTTGCGATTCCATCCCCTTAAAAGTCTCATAGAGGGGTTATGACTGTGTTGCGTGGTAGCCAAGATGGTCGCGTGGGTTATTTTCTTGGCCATAACTGCGGCGCTGCCGCAAACCCAAGGTGGATTTATACATACAATAGCTGATTTACCCGGCCTTGCTCGGGTTTGCATAAAATATAAATCAAAATGAGTCGTTTGACTTTACGAAATTTTGGTAGCTTTGTATTCGATATATTTTATATATTTATTATGAGAAAATTTTACCCATGTTGTGCCATGTATGTAAGCTTTGAAAGTTTTGATAGTGTTTTTCAAGTTTTGAATGAGAATATTTACTGTGTCTCCTTTTTTCATATTTTTGAAATACTTATAGTTATGAGGTTCGTATTCATAGAAATTAAAAAGAATTTACCATGAATGCTTTTGTATTTCATCACGAAAAACATTTTATACCCACCCTTTCTTGAAGGAAGCTTGAATAGCTTTGGCCTTCTTATTTTTCTTCTTCAAATGATTAAACTATATTTTTATCTTTCCCACCCCCATCTAATAAAATCTCTTTTGGAGATGATCTCTTCGGACGCTATATGCCAAATGCTCCCCCGTATACTATATTCAAGTTTAATTTGTCCAAAAAATTATAAGAAGGCTTCCGAAACTTGCCGCAGCTCGTGGCCTTCAAGTCTTCCAAGCCAACGGCCATGAGTTCGAATCCCAGTCACGGCATACACAGTAAACTTTTTTGGTTTAGTGGTTTAAGCATTTGTGAGATGCTAGCCATCATATACTCGAAAGATGTACGCTGTAAAAGGAATCTCTTCGAGGAACCATTAAGTTTCATTGAGATCCTGTATGTGTTTGTTTTTGGTTTTTTAAACTTGTTGAAGACTCATTTTGCATGTTGTTTTTTCCACACTGTTTTATGATTAGTTTTTCTTAAATGTTCCAAGTTCCACTATTAGTTTTTTGAAGTGATCTAAAAGAAATTATCTCGGAACCCAAATCGCCCATTTTATGATGTTATAACAAAAGATTTTTTTTAATTTTTACATTCTTGGAAAAAAATCTCATTAATTATTGTGAAGAGTGATAAAGTAAAAATTCTTAGAAATAATTTGATTGAATTCTCAGTATTAAACACATTGATGATCAACATTTTTACAAAAGTCATAGATTGACCGATAAAATTAAATTGTATAACACTTAAAACCTCATACTTAATTTCAAATAAAATTTCTTGCGTTGGATTTGGTTTTTCCAGATAATGCACATTAAATTTTTGAGACGGCTTTCAAACGTTGACATCACAGCTCTCAACATATAACTCTGAATTTAATTATATTATCTTTCTCTATGAGGAATTCTAAAAATACGAAAATAGTTGGTTTTAAAAAGCTTGATTTTAAGAAAATTACTTAATATGTTTTCAGCACTCAATCCAAATTCATAATGAAGATAAATCACTGCATCCATACTTCACACACTGTATATTTTTATAGACTCCAAAGCCCTGCAGCAGTGGTAGGGAGTACTTTGAAAACCACTACAATTCAAGTCAATACATACTTTACAGGTTAGTTGTATTTTTCAATCCGAAATGTTAGCTCATTATTGCATCCAAAATTCTCGTATCTACCGGTACCACGTGCTTTCAGCAGTAGAAGGTACAAAAAACACCTGCCAAAATTTCCCCTTTCAAATCTTTAACGCTCAGCAAGCTTTGATTTGCTTTCCAGTACACGTGAACTCTGGATAGTCATTTCTTACGCCCGGCCCATGGTGATGGTGAAAACAACCCGCTAAAGAAAGGAAACGAAAATCGGCTGCCAAATGGGTGCCATGACTTTTGATTTGTGGAAATAAAAACGAAAGTTGTATGGGAGGGTCCCTTTTCTTAGGCGGGAGGGGCTCAGAACTTTCACTAAAACCTTACCCTGGTCTAAATACATCTCTGTACCAAATTTCAGGCTTATCGGTTAAGCGGTGTCGATTTGTATAAGGTGCATACAAACAAACAAACATATATAGTCCAACTCATCTTTATATATTAGAAGATAATCTTAAATAGAATCTACATATTAGTTAGAATATTTCATGTTATTAGAATTATGATAGGGTAATAATTGGAAAGAAAACAACATGCGTAAAATTAATGAAGAGAAATAAATTGACATAGGGTTCTGAAACATATTTCTTAATCAAAATTTACGTATCTTAATAATGTAGCCTACAAAAAATCACAAATATTTATTGATAATAACCGATTATTGTTTATAATTAATATTGAAAATTAGGCTGCTAATGGCCGAAAGTACTTCCAGCCATACAATTTTCTTGAAACTTTTTAAATATGTTTGGAAACACGTGTTTTAATAAATTCAATCGCTGTTCCCAGCTGTTTTATGACCCTAACCGGCCATTGAACTTAGATATTTATAGACTGTATCTCAAAACATTTGACAGATCATCAAAACAATTTGCACATGTACACATTACATTACTGAGTCGATTTGGGGTAATTTTTGAATTTCTCAAACCGTGAGGTCTAAAAAGCTTCGTTTTGGTTCACAACTCATCCATGATTCTTAAGTAACGTTTTAAAGAATTTTTAAGTAACGTTTATATGAGTAAATTCGAACTTTAAGGTTTGTATAGGTAAATTGAATATTTTGTACTTAAAATCAACATAATTTTTGCTTTTTTCTGTGAAACCGATCTCCTGTTTTTAACTACTCTTCACGAAAGGGCCTCTAAAGAAATGACGTTTCTGTTCGTGCACCGGGTTATTTCATTGTCCAAGCAGGCAATAGTTTCGCGAAAGTACGCATTAGAATTTTATCAAAAAAACATTGATTGAACAGTATATTAAAACAAGTGCCTTAAGTTAATATTACGGTAGGTTACAATTAGTACGACTTAGTGACAAGGGCTGATATGAATAAAGCTCTAGTAATTGCTTTTGCTATTTTCGAGCAGTTTTGTGAGTCAAATACCCCGAATGGTATGCATATTTCTAAGCCGGAGCTGGTTGAAAGTAAATGTTTTACTCTGCTTTTCCATATCTAGTTGAGGAAATGCTTTCAAACTTTGCCATTCTACAGTTCGAGCTAAGTAAAAGCTACCGAAGCAATTGCTATTTTCTTATTCATATCACCTCTTAGGTGAACAGAATTGTTTGCAGTAACTACGACTCTGACTAAACTCAGGCGTCTTGTTGGATACAAATTTATCCACCTTTTAAATATACATAAGTAAAAGTATCATAACTAGCTCAGCGAGGTTTTCGCGCAGTTACAGCAAACACGCACCTCAATCAGATCAAAGTAACTTGTTCGGGCGTGATAGTAAAACGTAGTACACTGAATATGTGAGTAATTTAAATTTTGTTTAAAAAGCTGAATTATTGTTTTTGTGCCAATTTATAAATTCTCTACAGGCAATTTTCTGCTTAACAACTCTGTCGAAGACCGTAACTTTATAAATTGGAGTTACTTTGGCATTTTTCAATTTATTGGGAAAGTAAACCAAGTGAAAACATTTATTGAAGATTTTTACTAAAAAAAAATTTAAAGTGCTTTCAGGCAACTTTTTAATAAGAATATAGAAAATTCCATCTTTCCATGTTATTTTTTAAACCAATTTAAGTTCATCAATATTTGTCTCAAAAGAACTTTTAAACACATTTTGCTTAGAAATTAGAAATTTGAGCATCAATCGGACTTACAACGTTTAAATTAAAATCATGAGCAGACTCAAATTGTTGGGCTAATTTTTTAACTTTTTCTGCGTTAGTTAAAAGAAGTTTATCTCCATATTTCAAAGCAGGAATTGGCTTCAGGGGTTTTTCAGAATTTTACTTAATTTCCCAAATGGCTTTGATAAGGGTTTTATGTCCTCTAATGGTTTTGCAAAATTTTCATTACGAATAAAATTTAAACGACGTTTGATCTTTATAACAATTGATCTGAAAATTTTAAGGCTCTATGCAAAGTCAATAACTTAAGCCATTTGAAAATGTTTTTTGAAAATTTAACAATTTGCAATGTTTCTAGATTATTTTAATAGAAAGAAGACTTCGATATGTAAAACATATGTAAAACGTTAAAACTATTTTCCCTCTTTTCGAGTTGCTTTTCTTTTTTTTCTATTTTTTTTTTTTATTTAAAAAAAATAATTATATTTTTTTTCTATAAAAACCACACCACAACCAAAGTAGAGGAATTTAAGGTACCGTAATCCGGGGTAAGATTGATCACTTTTTTCTATATATTTCGATAATTTTTTTCTGTTAAGCGGAATGTGGAATGTTTTATATTTTTAAAACCAGATCTGGACTCCAAAGAACGTTAAACATGGATGCAGAAATTTATTAGACTACTTCAAATTTGATTTAAAAATCGTCATCATCTCTGTTCAGGATTTGATCCTTTAGGGTGAAATTGATCAGTCTCTATTCTGACGGTTTAAACAAGTTTTCTTGGTCATCAAGGATACAAAACACCTTCATAATATTTACTTATTCTAGTTTATGAATTTAACCTTGATTTATAACGTTTAATTTGAAAAATATTTATAATCGAAAAAAGAACTATGATGCTGCCTACATTTAGGAGCAAAATAATTATGATTGCTTAATAGTTTGAGCTTCAAAATACAAATGAAATTTTACCTTCACACATTCCCCTAGGCCCTCCACTATTTCAATTTTCAATTCTATATAATATAAGATATTACATTTTTCGTTGTGTTGCTCAGACACAGATTTTGCACTGATTTTTTATCAGATTTTACAAACTTTTTCAATTGAATGTAGAAATCAATATAAACGTAGCAAATATAATCTATTAGTTCTAGTTTTCAATGGAAATCTCGCTTATATCTTAGTATAAATCAAGTATTTTTGAACTAAATTTTTCAGTAATATCGGGAGTTACGTAGCAGAAAAGTGCGTTTGTTGTGCGTTTCTTAACTCGAAAACAACCAAATATGAATCCGAACAACTAAAAATAACCCCCACGTTCACACGCATCCCTAAGCACTAGTTGGGTGCCAAATTTGTGGTCCTCGCTTTGGGGCAGACATAAACAGATTTATTTCCGAATTGCCCTGATTTTTATATGAACCACCTGGAATTCCTGATCCCGACCGAGAATCAAACTTCTGTATCTTTCGTATTTCACCGTTAGCTCACCACTACGTCAATTCGTAGTTGTCCTTCAATTGAGTCTCTTCCTTACTCAGCAACAGAGCATGCTGTAATACACACTACGAAAAAAAAAAACTGTAAAATCACATCACATGTGATGTAAATAACAAAAAACATCATATATGACGAAAGTGTCTCAAATAAAACAAAAAAAAAAAAAAAATCATATATGACGGAATTTTCAGTGCTACTTGAATATTACACGCAATTTAAATTTGTTAACGTGTAGAATAAAAATGATGTAAATTAGAAAACCACTGAATAAGAAGATCTACGGGAACCTTATTTGAGGGAAAACTGCTTACACAAAATACTTTGGTGCACGGCTTGACTTGACACTTTGTTTTCTGTTGTCTGGTCCTGTTCTTGACAGTTCATAATTTTTAATAACATTATCACGTTCAGTGTATTGTTATATTGATTTAATTCAAATTCAATGTCCTTATAACATTCCAAAGTGTGTAATTTTAAGATATTTCTAATTTAGTGTTGTTGTGAACTATGATTGACCAGAAAAATGGTAAAATTACATCACATATGATGTAACAAAAAAGAAGCATCACATTTGATGGAATTTTTAGAGTGAGAGAATATTACACGTCTATAAACTTCAACAGACGTGTAAAATTTGAAAGACATGTAAAATATTGAAGACGTGTAATATTCAATTCGCACTGAAAACTTCGTCGTATGTGATACCTCTTTTTATTTACATTACAGACCCCGTTCGATTTTGGTAACATTCAGTTTTGAAAACATTCGAGCAAAAACCGTTCGTTTTTGGCAACATCCAAAAAAGACGGTTTTTTGTCACTTTTTTATTTTTTATTTTCATTTCAAATTAATCAAAATAAATGTTAAAAGTAATATTAGCGTGAAATTTTTCAGTTTGGCTTAATTATAATAGTTTTAAACAGTAAGAACATGAATTTTTCTATGTTTTACTGCTTAAAACTAATATTATTCAGCTAAATTAAAAAAAATTGAGGTAATATAAGGTTTTACATCAATTTTGACTAATTTGAAATGAAAATCAAAAATAAAAAAGTTCCAAAAAAAACCGTTCGATTTTGGCAACATTCGATTTTGCCAACAGAAAATTTTCGGGCTTGTTGCCAAAAACGAAAGGGGTCTGTATATGTTATGTAAATTTACATAAAAAAAACCATGTTCCGTGTCAAGTAATATTTGTGTTATAAGAATTCAGCGCTGTTAATGTTTCTTTTTTTTTTAATTTGTTAATTAATAAATCACGTTCTACGTCATGTTATAATAAAGGTTTTAAATTTCAGTGTAATAAAGATTCTATTTTTTTTTGCTATGTAGTCCTAAATTCAAAATTCTGCTACACTTAAAAAATCACTTGTTGATAGAAATTCATTTCTGATTATGGATATTGATATTTCAATGAGGTTTACCTCCAATCAGAGGTTCTGATTCCAAACTATCCACATTGTACTTCTGTCTTCATATTTTGGATACTGTATTTTGTATTTGGATTCTTGATTTTCAGTTCGATTCATCATTGAAATTATAAATAAAAAATTGTATTGGAATCCTGATTCAAATTTGCAATTCATACAAAATTTAATTCGTATGCATTTTAAATATTTGAATGATTGTTTGCAAATAATAATAAAAAAAAATTAAAATGATATAAGAAACCACCCTGAATTTTTGTTTCCTATTCAGATTTAAAATTTTAAACTTATTGCTTTTGCAAAGATCAAACAAAGCTTCAAAATAGCGATTATGAATAAAAAACTCAGGATCATCTTTATTTGTTTTTTATTTTTTTAAATGAAATTAAAAATATGATGATTCTGAATATCAGATTCATCATATTTCTAATTTAATTCAATTTCACAAGTTGGATTAAAAATAAATAATTGAAATAAACTGTTCAGATTGAATTCAAAACCTTCAAAATTTGAGTTTCCCAGAATTATTTTCGCACGTAGCTAGGCCGGAAAATTCCGGGAATTTCCTTTTTATCTTTGCTAAAACAATTACCTTCCTTATATCAATTTATGTTCCAAAAACCGAATAATATCCGGGCAAATCTGAGAAAATAATCTAAAACAAATTAAGGAAATTTTTGAAAATAAATGAAATATTATTAATTTATCGAAGTACATTAGCAGCGTACAAGTTGTTCAAGGCATCCGAAAAACAACCTTGGTTCATTTTGATAAAAAAAAAGTTTGATTAAAAAAATTTTGGACGTATAAATCAAAACTGATGTTCAATTTACCAAATATTTTTAATAAAACTGGGAAAAATCCGAGCAGTTTTCTCGAATATCCGGGCATTCGGGACGGACTGGACTGGACTAGTCCTGAAAATTTCATTGCAAAACCGGGCAAGTTTTGATAAATCCAGACAATTTGGAATGCTTGATCATAATTGAGTCGATTTTGAAAAAAAATTTCACTTCTGGGTTCATTTTTTAAATTCTGAACTGAAATTTAGATTTAGAAACCATATTGAAGTTCGAAAATAGATCCTTAATTTCAACTTGAATTCAGGTTCAAAATTTAGATTAAGAATCAGTATTCGAAATTGAGATTCAGATTGGCTCGCAATTTAGTTATGCAATCAAGATAAAAAAATCAAGGTGATTTTTTCGATGAGGAGTACAAATCGCAAGAGATAGCAGATTTATAATTTTGATTGTTAATTCAATTTAAAAATTTCAAATTTTTAACCCAAGTCAGTTTGTAGACACAACTCAGCTGAAAATCACAAAGATTGAGGAGAATTTAAATTATTTTGCAAGTGTTGTTAAATGGAAATACATGATTTTTACATTAAAATTGATTCTTTTTATAAAATTGATTGTTTTGACATTGCTGATAAAGAAACATGAAATTTCACGTAAAAAAATCTGCAGGGCATGCCATATTTCCTTCATGTATTGCTGAACTTCAGAAATATTGCAGTTTTTTTTGCAAAAGTCAAACTTGAAACTAAAATCTTAAACTTGAATCAAGTTTGAACCGCGAAAGTTTCAGCTCTCACTTTTTTTTAATATTAATATATTTTTATAGATAACTGAAATGTTTGAATTTGTTCAAACATTTTGTTGTTGAGTTTGGTATATTTAGCTATTTTATATGAGCATAGAATAAGTTTTTTTTTAAAAAGCTTAAGGCTTCTGAAAAAAAACTTTCTCTTTCTCAAATCAAAAGCTTTTATCAACTAAATTCTTGAGCCTACAACCATCGATGAAAGTTGCTGCGCTTTTAAGTTACTTATTGCTTCAGTATACAATCTTAGCCTACAACCATCGATGAAAGTTGCTGCGCTTTTAAGTTACTTATTGCTTCAGTATACAAATATAGCTATCCATTTTAAAGATTTTAGGACATATTTTTAGATGTAATTATATAATATGAAAAACTTTTAATGTAAAAAGTTTAAAAATGAATTATCAAATAAGTACCAAGAATATTTTTATATTTTTTTATTCGTGCATTGTTAAGGCAAAAGTATCATAAACAAAATTTGTCATCAAACATCTAAGCCAACTTTGAAAAATTGTAGTAGATTTAACTATTTACGTATTCAAAATCTAATGACTGTAAAATGTTAGAAATAACATGAATTCTGTAGCCGTATATTTCAAACAACTTTTCCATCTCTAAATCAGTTTTTACAAGATATAAAACGAAAACTACGTTTTATGACTATCTTCTAAATTTTTAATCGCCGAAAATTTGAAAAAAATGAAAATTTTTTTCGAAGGTCCATCATATACACTGCCGGTTAAAAGTTTGGGATCACCCACTAAAAAACATGCAAATTTTGATCGTTCATATCTCAGCCGTCTTAGGACATATTGCAAATCTTCTGATCTCATTTGAAAGATAATATACAATAGCTATTTTGGAGGTATTTTGCACAGGAATAATGTTTGAATTTTGTACCTAAAGTACCTAAAGTAAGAACATTTTCAAAAAATCGCACTCAATATTCAAAGCCGATCATCTCGGGATAGGGTGGACCAAATTTCAAAATTTTGGGATCATTCTTTTAAAATCGTATCTAACATCGTACTAACATCGTATTGCAGCTCTGAAGGCTTCATTTGGAAGCTTAGAAATTTTTGTTTTTTTTTTAATTCTTCCTAAAATTAAATTTTATAGTGATTATCATTGAAAAATCAGAACCATAAGTGTGAACTTTCTAAAAAAAAATTTATGGTTATCACTCTAAAATATAATTTTGATTGAATTTATGAAAAAACAACCATTCCTAAGCTTCCAAATGAACCCTTCAGATCTGCAACACGATGTTAGATAAGAAAGATATGAATGAGATAAATTTGCATGATTTTAAAAGAATGATCACAAACTTTTGGCCGATACACCATCCTAAAGGGTGAACGATAACTTAAGTGTCCATTTTATTTATTAAAAGTACATTCTTAAATTTTTGTACAAAATTTTTTTATTGTGTTTTGAGAAGTAAAGAAGGATTCTACTGTAACTCAAATTTTGAAATTTAATCCACCCTATCCCGAGATGATCGGCTTTCAATATTGAGTGCGATTATTTGAAAATGTTCTTACTTTAGTTTAAGTTTAAGGTACAAAACTCAAACATCATTCCTATCCCTTACTTACATAGTTGAAATGTGAGGTGAGTGTGAGTGAATATAACTTCAGGAGTGTCAAATTTACACTCAAGGTCTGATTATTTTTTTTCTGGGCTTTTAGGGAGCGTCCATAAAAAAACTAATGATGCAAAATGAAAGATTTCATGAAATCATCAGGAGCCATAAACAAAGAAATTGTTTTGTTTTGTTTTGATGCGCCTGAAAAAAGTAATAAGCCTTAAACAATAGTGTCATATTGACACTCAAGAGCGGATTAGGGTTAAAACCTTTGTCCTTATTAGAGCATACCTAAATATAATTTTCTATGGGCGGAAAACACTTTTAAGATTATTAACTCCTGCAGACATCATTTCATAATTATAATTATTCAAATTTAACTGTTTTTCTTCAAGAAAGATTCGAGTAAAAACAATTATCAAATTTTGTTCTCAGCATTCGAAAATGTCACACACTTTCAGTTCAAATTTTTAATTCGTTATCCAAACAATCGAGAGAATTATGCCCTAATGTTTATGTAAAAATGTTTGCAATCGGTCATACTGGTCATAATATCGTTGCTATAAAAAATTGAGCTTAGATTTATAAATGCTTAGGAACTCTTGGGAGTCTCTTAGTGCGAATGTCCTATTGGAAACTTGCTTAGATTGTAGACCAACTAATCATTATAATTAGCACGTTGCGTTCCATTTGACCACCTCGCGTATGAAGAATTTGAAAAACACTAATACTCACATTCATCGGCAACAAACCAATCGATCACGACGACGATGTCGATCGATGTGTCACACTTGCAAACTACCGAGTTGAACCAGGGAAAAAGGAAATCTTTCCTCAGCGGATTTTTATCTTCTCTCTCTCTCCCTGCACATTCAGAGATAGCACACAGATAGTTTGGTGCAAAAATTACTTACTGCGCGAAACATTTCGAAAGCTCGCCGCACGACTTCATGCTCTGTTTGGCAAATCCACCATCACCAGCTCCCCGGTTCCATCCATCAACTCTCTCGGACCGAAGAGCGACCAACTACCTTACTTAGTAGGAACTCCCCAATGTTAAAAATATATAAATATACACCTGACTTACTTACTTAGTTACTAATCTACCGGTAACACCCATCGTCGAATCCCTCGGCAAATCGGAACCAGCCACTTGAGTTGGCACACGAGAGACAGAAATTAAACTCACTACAGTACCTAATAATAAGGTGAAAAAATTTCCCAACTTCCACCGAACTTCTTCTGGTCGGTCGATGCAATGAGAGTCGGCACTACACTAGGTTATGATTGACGTCTCGACTGTGGCTTACAAGTAACGCACCAATACCCCAGTTGATTAGAACCGATTCACAGACGTTGATGGCTGATTTTGACGTCTTTCTACTCGCTGTCGCCGCCGTGTGACATTCACCCTCATAACGAAATCGTATAATCACGACACGACGCTTTAATTGTTATAATAAGCCAATCTAGAAGGAAGGCAAATTGCATATCAACATTAAAGAAATTCGATGCCGACTGGTATTTAGGATTTGTAGTGTACCAGTGTTTTGAAATAAATCTTATAGTTAAGTTCTTGTATTTTAACCCGAAATCCAACTAAGAGTTGTATGAGTTGTATGAGCAACGCAAATATAGCGACTTTTAGAGTAATAAACTTTGAATTTTTGACAAACATAGGGTTAGTTGCCCTACTTTGGACGCTTTAAGCGGTGGTTGATACTAACCCATGTTTTTCTCATACATGGACGGGTGTTTTGTGGTTTTTTGGAAACCCAATCGTAGTTTATGGTCTTATCTTCAAGTTTCAACTAGAATTTTCATCCTTGGTTTTGCCGTTTTTGATAGGGTTACAGAGATATGGATGATCAAAATTTCCTATTTTGAACCTACTGTTCCTGTTTAGATACTAGACTTGTACCCTTTATTGGAGCTATTTAGATCTAAAATGTCGGTAAAAAGATAGATTTCTCAAAAAAAAACATCCAAAATCTAATGACTAATACTAGTGATTTTTAACGATTCTAATAAACCCCTTAATTTTTGTTATCGGAATCCTAAGATTTTACCTCATTAGCATATTTATCAGCAACATAATAGTAAGAAGGTTTTTTGTGTTCACTGTGGTTAATTTACCTAAAGCTGACAAAAAATGTTCGAAATGCTTGACATAGGTTCTTAACTATGCCCTTATGAAAATTTGCACCTTAATGATTGTTTTGTATTGAAAAAAATAAAGTCAGGTCTTAAAATGGAACACCGTGGTAGAAAGTGTCCTGTTTTGGTCCCATTACCTTTTATCCGGGTTTTCCAATGATGTTCTATTATTTCAGTAAAGATAGGTAGTATTGTTCATATTCAACACAGCAAAGGTAGTTTCCCTTTAAACTTAGGTATGGCCTGTTAAATAATGTGGTTTATTCTTAATCTCTCTGATCTCTCAAAATGCTTCCCACTAATTGAGCTGTCTGTTTTTCCACTAAAGGGAATCTACTTTTTTGAAAATGATGTAAAAAAACGATGAAAATTTTATAATAATTACTTTATATGGCAAATAGCGGTATGATACGATAAAGGAAGAATAAGAAATCATTGTTTGCATTGGTGTGTCTTGAATCTATGCAAACGAAATGAGTTATTTCCGATTTTCGGCATTTTAATACTACAGTAGGCTCTGGGACCAAAGTAGCAGCACTCACCCTATGTACCTTTTCGATTGACATGTTTGTTTTGAAAATCGATCGTAAAAAATCGAAGATTTCTCGGTTTTAAGCTGTTCAAACTCAAATTAATAAAGGTAATTGGCAGTTATGCTTTAATGTTAATGCCTATGGGGATTTTCCTAGCATATGACAATTTGCACCGGGGGACTTAAAAGATTTTCCCCCAAAATTTAAAATTTTGTTAATTTTTTCGACTGAAAAACATGTATTTTGTTTTTCGAGTAAATTCGGTTAGATTTTTTTGTGAATAAAATAAAACCATATTTCCAGGCAGCATAACTGTGTTATTTTTCAACGAAAATCATGAAATAGCACTTCAAAACACATTAAAATGTTATCAGTTTTTCAAATAAAATATTTGAGTAATGACCTAGATCCGGTTTTGACTGTCAATATGACGCTATTGGAAGTTTGGCGTCTGGTAACTTTATTCGGGTGCATCCAAATGAAACAATTTCTTCGGAGGCCCTCAATGAATTCGTGAAATCTTTAATTTTGCATCGTTACTTTTTTATCGACGCACCCTGAAAGCCTAAGAAAAACAGCTCTTTAGTCAGATCTTGAGTGTCAATTTGACACTCCTCGCTAACCGATATATCTCTCTTGTTTCTCAACCGACGGATGAGCGAAAACAGATAAAAACGCAAGCGTCCGCGTAAATTCTCTAAATTTACTTTTAGTTTTATATCATATATTTATGTATCATATTCTTGTAAAGTATTACAGCGCTTTTGTAATTTCATCACTAGAAACGGTTTATGAAATTGGCTTCCTGGTGAATATAAACTTATTGGGTAATCTTGCGTTAATACTCCCAAAATCCAAAGCAAAGTTGAATGTTAGTCTTAGAAAATCTAAGAAATAGCAAATTGACTAAAGGTTCGAAAAACCGATACCTTTGAAAATTCATCAAAAATTCTATGTATCGTGTTTTAACTATCTATAAATGCTAAAATGTGCCAAATTATGCAATTTTTCAATTCTTTGTTCCAAATTTATCTAATGTGACTTAAACAATTCAATCTTCGAAATTATCGACGTTTTTCGGTGAGTTTTAATAATAATAAAACAGACTTACCAGTTGTCCATACGTTTCGAGCTACTTTGGCATTCGCTCCTCCTCAGTGGACAAATCGACTGGCCATCGTCTAAACTATTTTGATTTTGTTAAAAATAGTTCAGACGATCCTTATGTGAGACATATAGCTTCTAAATTCAGCTTTGTTGGAAACTAAGTGAAATTTATTTTAAGCATTCCATAGATGATCTTCGATCTTGTTTTGAAAGCATGTTTTTTCGGTTTTTTTTCTTAGACTTTGAATAACGGAAAACTGAAGTGTTGTAGGTGAATAATGTCTGGAAAACACACTTGAACTTTCAAAACTATAAATTTTGTAAAAATCGGTAGGGAAACATGGGAGATATATTGATTATAGTCAAATTGACACTCCAGGGACTGTAATGGGCAAAAAATTGTGGGACAGATGAGAGTAACCATCAAGGCCGTATTAAGGGGGTGGGGGGGAAATTGCCTCGCTAAGGGGGGCCCCGAGTAAAAAAATTAATATTACTTTAATCCTACCAAGTACTAGAAAAGTTGGGAAGAAAATAGAAACTAGAAAATCGAAATCAAAATGTAAAATATAACAGCTTTGGCCCCCTTTGGCTTGGGGTTCCTTTGAAATAATATCTTCAATAGTTTTTCTCTAATATAAGTTAAGGGGCCCCCTAGAGTAAGCATTGAAAATTTTTTTCCGCATTATTTTTGCTAAACAAATGAGCATAATTTTAAAAACAACTGGCAATATGTGGGCATTTTATCTAGAATTTTTCGACTTAAAATACAAAAAAATTTAAGTAGAATTCGGTGATGATTAAATAAAATCTATAAGAAAGTGACTAAAACCACCTTAAATTTTCATTATTTTATCGAAATACGTCAGCCGCGTTCATATCTCTTTTCAGACTCCCATATAAAATTTTGTGAATTGGATAAAACAAAAAATATCACAGAAAAATTGAGCCTAATTTAGAACTTTCTCTTAGATTTGTCAAAAGTTTTTTCGGGTTTTGCTGGGAATTAAATTTATAAAGCCAGGCAATCTGAAATGCTCACTTTATAAGCATGAATATTAGTATGGATAATCCAAAATTAATGTTAGTTTTTCGATTATTATTGAAATTTGCATTGGTTTATACTCTCTATACCGTTTTTAAGGTTAAAAAAATAAAAGGTAACTGTAGTTGGCTGAATAGGATCAATCGGCAAAACTGTGTTTCGCTATAGGATTTTTATTCCAATTCGAATCTAAGATTTGAAATACTAACTAAAACTTTCCCAAAAAATCGCACTCATAGTTGAGATGCAAATTTCATTAAGCGATTCTCTAAACATGAATATTTTTACATTTTTAATGTCATCTAATTCCAGGATTTTTATTCTTTGTCTGGAACATTTAATTTCCATTCATAACTCTTAAAGGAGTTCACTTTGGTGTCTTCAAATGAAAGTTGCATCATTAATTAAGCTGTACAATCGTATTTTTGCAGAATATTCAGTGATGCAGACGATATTTTTATACACCATTTAAATTTTATTTACAACTTTTCTTGTTAAAAGTCATTTCACATTTTTTTCAAATATTTTATTTGAAAAACTGATAAAATTTTAATTCGTTTTGATGTGCTATTTTATGATTTCCGTTGAAATAAAATAGAGTTTTTTTGAAAGATGGTTTTATTTTTTGAAAAAAAATCTAACCGAATTCAACTCGAAAAATAAAAATGTAAGAATTTTTAAAAATACGTTTGTTTTAAGTCGTAAAAATTAATAAAATTTTGCATTTTGAGGAAGATCTGAAAACCCCCGGCGCAAACCCCTCAGATAATAAAAATAAATCCCCATAAGATAAAGTACAAGTTTCTGATAATTGGATAGCTCTATTGTTCAAAGCAAAAGCCCTACCTACAATTTGCTTCGAAAGTGTTTCTAAATAAATGCTTTGCATTAAAAAAATCTGTTTTAAACGCTTACCTTTTTTTACTATTGCGTTTTTCGTGACTTTCTACATATGAACAAAATATTGCATTTTTCTATTCAAAACTCATAACATTTTATTTGCTTACAAATTTAAAAATAAACGCAATTTGACACACACAATCGGTGTTATAGGAATATTGTGTTCACAAAAAACCATGTACATTTCAATGACCGTTGAAACTGACATGTACAAAAAAAAGGTCATTCGGACTTTATTACCTTGAAGCAATCAAAGTTAATTTTTTCAAAAAAAAATTTGGGAATAAGAACATTTTTTAATGCCAAAAACTGACTTGAAAATGCGAAAAAAAAATGTTGAGATCTGATGTTATTTCAAAATGAAATGTTTTTGCGAAAATCGCCTATTTGGAACCTAGACGTTTTCGGTTTTCTTATTTTATATGCGTGTCATTTTTTGTTTAAAACTTGATGTAATTTATCATTCAAAAGTAATTTTAAGTTAATTTTTTGGGTTTTTAATTACTGTAGGACCACCTATTTAGATGAAAAATAAACGTACCATCCTAAAAAAATTATAATTATAATAGTATTTATTAAAAACCTTTTAACCTTGGGTGGTGATTCGGGTCTGAAATTGAAAATAAAGATTAGTGTAAAACGCACTCAAATATTTATTCAAACCTTTACCATTTTCTACAAGAAAAAAAAATAGGTTTGAGCAAAAGATAAAGGTGAGTGGGGTATCATGGGCCACATTTTCTATACTTCATAACTTCTTTATTATAAAAGATAAAAAGAAAAAAATAAATGGAAAGGTTTTGTACATTTTAAAGGCATCATTAAGCATTTTTTTTTATTTTGAAAATACATTAATTTCCCGGAATTCTGACTGTTTAAAAAAAAGTATTTTTTTGGATTTTGAAAAATGGTGGGAAATCGTGGGCCACCAAATCCAAATTGACTAAATAACGTGCAAAGTTTATGAGTCGACCCAAAACTAAAATTATAATTAATTATTATAAAGTAATTTCAGATGAGGAAATAAAAAAGAGAGTTGTGTATGATCGAATAGTTTCAAAAACCTGGTTCGCAAACGTTTCGGCAATATTCCTTACATAGGATTTATGTTCGTCTCTATCTCATTGAAAAAAAAAATGGAAAAAAAATATTTTTCATAACTCTTCATTTGGCATAAGAAAACTTTACTGATAGGATGAACGTATTTTGAGGTTCTGAATGTGTATAAAAACACCAAAATATAGGTGGCCCAAGATACCCCACAAAATTTGGCCATGATTCCTCACAAGCTATAGTTTGCAAATTGGTTACGTTTGTGTGACTTAATGATGATTCATCCAAAATTCCTTTTCCACGTGAAAAAACATGACGAAACTAAGATCATACGCTTATGAGCATATTTTTGTTATGAACTTTAGGGTCTCCATCGATGCAATTAGCGGGTGCTTGTTTTATTATGTAAGTAAATTTTTTTAAGCTTGGTATATAAAAGAAGCATAAGATTCGTACATAAGCCTACAACATATAGGAATATATGCTTACGCAATGAGACGACGATGACAGTTGAATTGAGATTTTTATCTCAACACACATCTGAAATATTCAGAGTGGCCCACGTTACCCCACTCTCCCCTACCAAAAAGTGAGAAAATTTTGAAAAACTGTAGCAGATTCTGAACCTGGGATGAGTTTTCTAAATTCTGACATCAGTTCTGAGTCAAGATTGTTACTATCGAATAACCTTACTCCATCATCAAAATTTGACAAAGAATTTGAAGTGTAGAGTAGAATACCTCGCTTGCTTTTGATGGCCCTCATTGGGAGGTTTAACGCCCAACCCAACTAATCCAGTGTAGATTAAAATAGTCGTATAAGGATCCTCTTGCTCGTGACAGACATAGATTTTGCCTTTGCTACAACGAATCTACTGCGATACTCTTTGAACCTGTGTAAGTCATTTTTCAGAGTTACACAATCCTTTGGGTGACGAATAGGCGAAAACATTTTCAAATCATCGGCATAAACCAGCACGAACACATTTGTCAGCACTTCAGGAAATTCGTTCATAACAGTAATAAAAAGAAGGGTTCCCATGTAACTCCCCTGTGGCACACCACTGTTGGCCGAGAAAGTACTGGATCTCACGTTTGACGTTTTGCGTTCTTTCGATAAGGTACGAACGAATGCATTGCAGACAGGAACCGGTTATTCCATTCTTGCACAATACCGACAGTAGAGCGTTTATGTTGATCTCGTCAAAGGATTTGGACATGTTAGAGTATATCGCGTCAACTTGGGAACAGGGATGGAAAGGAAATTATACCATTCCCGATGTATTACAATCCAAGAGCGAGCTCAATCGCCGTCGGCCGCTAAATTGGTTTGGTATGATCATGGTTGAATACCGACAAAAATATTGCAAGATTTTTGTTGCTCGGAGATGCGAGTTACTTCGTTTGCTAGAGACTTGGATAAGCTCGGCTCGCGGAGTATGAGTGTCTCTCTTGCAGACGATCCAACGAGAACAGAATTTGGACGAAAGCCTAAATCTTTCGAGTTAAACTGTTAGAACTTGTTAGTTGGCTAGGATTGATAGGATTTTTGTTTTGCCTTAGAGAGTCTCTGTTGGGATAGAAATTTTAAAAAAACATACCCACGGGGTACGGTAGTTGCGTTGTACTATGAGAGTTTTCTTTTTCTTTTTTAACCTTCCCATGCCGTTCGCAATATTTCCGTTAAAAATTATGTCGCATTTTGGTTGATCCGTAGTTTTTTGTCGTTCCTCTTGTCACAAAAGTTGCACGATTTTGACGGTTTTAGATTCATTTTAAAGGTTGTTTATTGTGGTTTCTGTACATTTAAAAAACTAGTTCAATACGTTCTAGTAAATTTCCTGTGGCCGGCTCGAGTCGAAGCACTCAGATTTGTAGATCTCGCCATTTACTGTGCCTTTTGTCACGAAAAGCTCACTCCTCAGTCCGCAAGGGCAGATGGCCTGCCAAACGAGATATTTGGAGGTGAAATTCGATATTTTCTTCTTCTCAAATTTGTCATCCACATCGAACTTGCTCTTGCCGGTGAAAAACTCCAACCCCGGAAAATGCTTAAAAATCGGCTTTTATAAACGTTTCGTCATCCATCACACAGCAGCCATATTTTGTCAGTATCTTCTCGTAGAGCTCCCGTGCCTGAGTTTTAGCCGTCGATTGTTGCCGCTCATAACGGTAACACCTTGTATGTATATAGTCCAGCTCTCTTCTTTGCATTCTGGACGTAGCTCTGCGACATGCCGATCTATTTAACCAAATCACGGCTTGAGACGTTGGGATTTGCTTTTATCATCCGTTTCACCTTTCCCTCCGTCGTTTTGTTCTCCGGTTCCGGGTTTCTTCCAGCTCCTTTGCCGTGGTCTAACGTCAACCACTCCTTAAACCGCTTCGACACTCTAGACACGGTTGAATGTTGAATGTTCAACATTTTTTCCAACTGCCTGTGCGACAAGTCAGGAAATTTCTGGTGTTTGGAAAAAATTTGTTCTCTCGACTCGCGTTGGTTCACCTCCATTTTCGTTGAATCGAAAAACACGACTTCGAGTTTGACAGCATGTAAACAATACACATCAATGGAAAAGTGGGCAAAATTTGGTTCATTTTTACCCAATGGTAAAAAAGTTTACCCTGTTGAATGGGTCGCAATAATTTTGTGACCGATGTGAGTGCAGTTGTTCGACCTCAGACAATAGCAAAACCATGAAAACTTTTGTACGAGAAATGCGGTTGTTCTTTTTCACAGGATCTTTAAATGTGTGAATTTGTTTTGAATCTGACAAATTTTGATTTTTTTTTTCCCCCGAGTTTAAAAAATAACCTATCTCCCATAGTTTCACAATCAAATATTTAAGATTTGAACTAAATATTGCCGACAGAAAATATTTTTTTGGTTTGAACCAATCCGAGATATAACAGTTTAAAAAATACATGTTTTGCTAGAAAAATCCCCTATAACTAACGAACGCCTCCAGATACAAGTTTGCGCTTTGAGAGATGTGCAAATTTTTCTTTCATACAAATGCATAGAAAAGGTGGGTCGCTTTATATGTGTAAAAAAAATGAATAGAAGACAATTTTATTGTATGAATTCATTCACAAAAGATAGAGCCTAGAATACTGTTTTTTTTTCGACACACTCTAACATTTAATATTCAAAAAATCATAACTCGCTTAAGAAACGTCATATGTATGTGGTGTCTTGGATTAAGTTGCCTCAAAAACCGTTGGCTGCAAGACAGTTTGGCTCTATCTGTTCACTGGAAAAAGTTTTTATGAGTAAGTCATGCAAAAATGACCCCTCGTAATATTTGATCAAAGATTATTAAAGTGCATGGTTTGATGAGCATTTTTGCTGAAGACACCTTTTGTCTATCTCTTATAATATCTTCGTAATTAATTTTTTCACGACAAACTTCCGTTCTGGACCACTGTGCATTGGCGATGGCGACCACGTTCTACTGAGCCACGCCTGCGATCATAGAATTCGAAATGAATGTAACCTCAATCTTGGAACCAATAACGAAAACATAATTAAATTTAATTTCATTATGAAATTTTGTGATGCATTTGACTCCTCATTGACTCCGGGTGGATGGGATTACTTATGATTTGTATTATCCTAGAATTGATCAAGCAATTTACAAAATCGGAATAAATTGAAAATACGTTTAATAACAATTAATTCATTACCTAAACTAAGAAAAAGCTAATTCTAGAAGTTTTTTTTTCTAAAGAAAGCTTCTATTCCCGAAAGCATTTCAAATTCTCAAAATAAAATTATTAAACAAATCTTCCCAGAAAAAACATCGTGACCTACATTTCGCTCCCGACATCACGCATCTACATATGTACGATGGCTCATTTCGCGAGCCCCCCATTAATGCGAAGAGCTATCCATCACTATGGCTTGGAGCTTCTTAGAGTTTCTAGACTTGAACCACACCGAGGACCAAAAAAAATCTAAACCCGCAGATTTAGTTTTACCTGTTTTTATTTAACGATTTAACGTTGAGCATTGCTTACAGCATCGAGGTGGAGACAAAAAAGAAAAAAATCCCATAAAAATAAAATTGACTTGCGTCTTCTGTCTTGCGGGATGACCATCTGCGAGGGCCATTAGGCTTAATGAACCACATTAGAGGCAAACAACTTGACGGGCACCTGACTCGCGGCTCACGACGACAATCACATGGTCACAATTTTCCAGACCCCACCTGAGCGCTTGTGAATAAAGAAATGATAGGGATTTTGTTCATTCAAATCCATATCTATCTTCTTGACTTCTGGACTGCGCGTGCGGTTTTGGGACACCGGAAGCGGATGCACGGGAAAGTTTTGTGCGGTCGAATTGGAATCACGCCTTTTCGAAATGGGAGGAAATTGCAAATTTCAAATGGTCATTTTGTCGTCCCAAATCCTCTGCGGTTTGGGATTTTGTTTCTGCCTGGCTAGATCTAATTCCAATAGGTTCCGAGCTTATGAGTTAAAAGACTTAAAAAAAATGTTAAGCGTTTGCTCATTTTGGAGTTTTTGATATTTTTTTCCAATTTGTAAAAACTGTTCTAAAAATATTAATAAGGACACTGAAAAAATGTATTAGAAATAAAAATTATCAAATTCAATCAATAATGAACAGAACTCCCAACAAAAACATCAACCAATTTGTGACTTTTTTTAATCCGATAATAGATTGTCATGAGAGTAAATGAGCAAATTGGATTATCTCATTTCATCTGATTGAAGTTAGACAAAAAAATAAAAATGACGAAACCGCACTTGTTCGTCCAAAGTTGGGTTCAACTGAAAAATCCCGTTAATCCTCCAAGTATGGTTCCGTCTACTGACTTTTAGTGGGAATTATGACTCCTAGGCAAATGATTAATTACAAGTCATGGCGTTTTTTTTGTATATTCAACAATTCCTCTATTCGCCAATTTTGGCAAACTCCCACAGGAATTATACTCGAAGTGGCAGATCATGAGAAGCAGCGCACTTGAGTGTTGAGAGCCCATCAACAGGTATGCGGTGTCATGTTCAATGGTGACAAAAAAGGAGTGGACACAAACAAATTTTAACGGTGATGGGTGTATGAGAAAATAGCAGAGATCTTCTAAAGGAAATAGAAAAAAATTGCAAAAAAATTGAAATACAACATCTGCTTTCGGTGAGCTATGAGCAATCTATATTCGACTGACTTAGAAGTAATGAGTTGTAATATAGAAAATCTCAGAATTCAGGATTTGAGCTTTATTAAAAAAATAAAGTCCTTATATTTGACTTTGTACATGTTCCAAAATGTGATTCAAGATTGTTCTAATGATGATAAAAGCTTAAATTACAAAAAAAAGGAAAGATTAAGTCCTTTAATGAGAGTATGCAAAATTGTCGAACAGAATTCTGTGGTTTTGAGAAAGTTTATGAAAATGTCTCAAAGCATAAGGTCGTAAAAAGAATTAAAAACTTTATTAACAGATTCCATAAAATTTTACTAAGCATTCTTCAGTCGAGTCTTAAATTAAAAAAAAAAAAATTACAATAATGAAAAGGGCTGCTATATCGTTTTATTTAAATTTGCATGCATTATAAAGCTTAGTTCTTTTAGAAATGGGACAGTTACGAATGCCTGTATCTAAAAAACCATTCGTTTGAACGAAATACTTTCTATGAAGAAAAAGAAGGCAATGTTATTATCTTTCATGAAAAAATTTGAAAAAAAATATTTACCGTTTTTTGTTAAAGAAATTTCTACTTTACTCTTGGTATATCCCATTGGCCGGCGCACACTTTTTTCAGTCATGGTATTGATCAGTTTCTCCAACTTATACTTCGTAAAATCTATATTTTAGGTAGCTTCACCCTCCTTCTTCAATTTCTGATACTTTTTGGTCCAATACTTCTCTGGAAACTGGAAACTGGAAGCATTTTAGTGGATAGAGTGGTTTCGAAATGATCAAATTTTATTATTTTTGACCACATTTTTGAACGTTTTTTCTTCGGTACCTGTTTTTCAGCTTAAGAGTTTTGGAACTATCAAAAAATGGTTGTTTGAGGTTGGATTTCAATGAGTCATCACTAGGCAACACTTTCAGCTTATCGGAGAAAATTGTTTTGGACATTTCAGCGATCTACCCTTAGTTTTTCGTTTATTGAAAATTAAAAATGCTGATATGAGACTTGACTTCCTTGATGATCCTTAACCGTTGTTGCCGATCATGTGCTTCTCTCCAATGCTTGATTTTAACTTTGTGGACATTATTGATAGTGTTTGCATACTTATCCACCACAAAAACTCAGTAATTCTTTGAATAATCAACGGTGTTGTCAGCTATCAATTTGATAATGACGTATTTTCAAGGAAACTGTGCAAAATTATTTTTTTCTTTTTCTCTTGCATCGTACATATCTCAAAAACACGTAAATTTTAAATTTTGAAAAAAATAGGGCGAATAGTACTTTTTACAGGCAACAAAATGCTGTCAAAATTTTCAATATCCAATAACTAGTTAACGAGCTATTAGCAAATGAAAGTGTCCCATTTCTAAAAGAACTAAGCTTTATTATACAGCGAGTGCTCATCCAAATGTTTGCTTTTCGACGCTTGCATAGAATAAAGCTTAGTTCTTTTAGAAATGGGACAGTTACAAATGCGTGTATCTCAAAAACCATTCGTTTGATCGAAATACTTCTATGGAAAAAATGAAGGTAATCTTATGATAATTCATGAAAAAAATTTAAATAAAAAAATTTATTGTTTTATCGGAAGAATAAATTTTACTTTATTCTTGGTACCTCCTATCGGCCAGCGCACACTTTTTTCAGTCATGATATTGACCAGTTTTTCAAACTTATACTTCGTCTAATCTGTATTTTAGGTGGCCACATCCACCTCCTTCAAATTCTGCTACTTTTCGAGCCAATACTTCTCTTTTAAAAGAAACTGAGGGCAATTTAGTGGATACAGCTGTTTTGAAACTAACAAATTTGATTATTTTTGAGCCACTTTTTGAGCGTTTTTAATAGAATTTTTGCTGGAAATCTCTTGCAATAACGAAGTAAAACCATCATAAGATTGAACTTAAAGTATAATAGGTTAGTATAGATCGTAGGTTGCGAAGGGTACATACAAGATTACTCTTTTTAGGCTTTTAAAAACAGTAAAAAACAATGTTTTCGTTTTGATAATTGTTGTTTTTTTATATGAGCAGAATCTTGGCAAATCATTATATTTAAAACAAAACAACTAGCAAATACATACTTTAATATGCTAGGGACCTTACCGCGAGCAGACATGTTATGGGATTCAAATTCTGGAATTTGTTTGGTATTGGGTTTTTCACAAGCTTTGTCGTCCATCAGAAATCACCAGTCCCATTGCCTCAGAACCAGCTTAACAGCTTACAAACTCTAGAACTAGCAAAAAAATTTCGTTTGAGGTTAGGTTTGAATGCCTTATAATTAGGCAACACTGTCAGCTTATCAAAGAAAAAATTGTTGCAAATTTCACCGATCAATACTTAGCTTTTCGCTTATTAAAAATTAAAAATTCTGGTCTGGGACTTGTCTTCCCTGATGACTCTTAACAGTAGTTGCCGATCATGTGCTTCACTTCAATGCTTGATTTGAACTTGGTGGACATTTTTGACAGTGTTTACATACTTTTCCACCACTCACACACACTAATTCTTTGAAAAATCAACGATTTTGTCAGCTATCAATTTGATAATTATTGTTTTTGAAGGAAACTGTGCATGATTTCTTTTCTTTTTCTCTTGCATCGTGAATATCTCAAAAACGCATAAATTTAAAATTTTGAAAAAAATAGGTCGATTAGTAATTTTCACAAGCAACAAAATGCTGTCAAAATTTTAAATGTCCAATTACTAGTAAACGAGCTGTTAGCAAAAGAAAGTGTCCCATTTCTAAAAGAACTAAGCTTAAGTGCTGTTTTAAACATTTAAAACGTTTAAACGTTTTATGATTTTTTCGTGACTGAAATCGCCGAAAATCAATTTATTCATTTACAAAAATATTTTAAACATTTGGAAATTGATTCATTGTATTTTTATTGTTTTTTTTAGGTATCGGAAGTTTGATAAAAAATGTTGGAAAAATGCAAAAATTCAATTTAGGTAGATATAAGCATTGAAAAAAAGTAGTTTCTTTTAACTTTGATTAGTAACTCGAGCAGATTTTTATGGCAAAATTATAACAAATTTCGCTATCATGCCTTGAAAGTAAAATTTGGTATCATTTTGCCTAAATGAAGGGGGTGCAATGCCAAAATTTTGGTCCCTATTGTCATATGTAAATACCATAATCATGCCATGATACCCGCTTTACCACCATTCTAAGATGAATTTTGAAAGCACACGGATGACATTTTTTGGTATCGAATGAGAATACAAGTTGGCATCATTGTGCTTTCAAAATTTATTAAAAATGGCATGCTAAACGAGGTATCAAAATGCTTTCAGTGAAACCAAAATTGAAAAAAAAAATTTTGATTCTCGTAGAAAATTTAAAATATAGAGCCATAGATAAATTTTTGTATTTTTCGATGATATTATGAACTTTATCAAGGATTAGCTTAATGATATCATATACAAACTTTGTATTACTTTTATTATTCTATTTTTAGAAGCCGTTGAAGTTGAAAAAAGTGTTGCATGATGTTGATGGTAACCTTTATTCGGGCTAAATTTTACCTAATTTTGCTAAGAAGGCAAAATATGAAGGATGACTTAAGATATGCAAGAAATAATATTTTTGTTGATTATATCCGATTGATTGAAATCTACATAAAAAGTGTTTTAAAGAACTAATTCATCGAATAGAAAATATACCATTTCCAATATGTACTGAGATTTAGGAAATGCAGAAAAATTTACATCTCGATTATTTGTTTATTAGTAAACATTTGGGAAGACGATCTTTTTATGAAAATAAAGTTAACCAGTTTGGTGCCTTATTTTGCTATTGGTTGTTATTTTTATACAAAAATATGTTGGGTACCTCATTATGGTCTTTCGTTTAAATTTCATAAGATTTAGGAAACCTTATGCTGCTCTAACTCTCATGACGAAATTTTACATTTACTTTGACACTAAATTTTTGTTGGTTGTTTTATTTGGCTATAGGAACACCGCAGTGAGAAATTCACTGGCATTTTTCACCTATTATGAAAATTCCATAGAGAAAATATATTTCTGTTGAATTCTTAGCAAGTAAGTAAATTTGTTGGGAGCACTCGCAGAAGTAACGCCTAACGAAATCACTTCGAGAAGGACCAGTTGAAGAGAACTGTCAAATAACCAGAATCGAGATTACCAACGGAAGTGACGAAAAACAATTTGGAAACGAGGAGTGATATCAGTTCTTGCCACTCGTATTACTGAGATTATTTCGCTTTATAGTCATTTATACATAGGATTTAAATACAAAGTTTATAATCATCATTACTCTACGCTGGTATAGTGATCGAAATCTAGCAAAATCGATTGATGCGCTAGATATTATGTGTATAGCACCAAACCGAAAAGCGACAGTAGGACTAGCGACGTTTTTTTTACTAGCGGGATTTTCTTTTTTCAGTCCAGTAGGCGATTTCAATGTAGTGTTCGAACATTGTTTATGTTATTTACTGTACATTTTCTTTAGGCCATCAGTCGCATGCTTCAAGTCTCCTAGGAAACTCGCGATGCGCCGTTATAATTTTCAACGTCGCGACGCATGCGACGTGTCGCTAGTAGGCAAAGCTGCTATGGTTATTAGCGCCCATATTTTGGATTTTTTCTGCATGCATAATAAAATCAGCGTAGAAACTGTTATCTAAACCTATTCCGAACAACCATATGCCTAGTTATTCCTCACGTAAGTTACTAAACGGATTTTCGATGTATTCATTATTGTAACTTAGAACTAAATTTAGTAGGAACTGGTGAAAATCGCACTTTGTGCAACTCAGAAGCGCCAGTTGAGCAAAACAAATTTGTAGATCGTGGGTAGTAAACCAAATGTAAGATTAACATTTTCCTTTCTTTAAAAATTATACTGAATAAAGTTTATATTTTTTAGTTTTGAGCTGCTATCAACAAACGGCTGCTTTAAGGATTTTTATTTCCCCCAACAAAATTCTTCAAAAGGTCTTCTATGGTGTTTTTAATTTGGAATATGAGGTTAAAAAGGGGTAATAATGCCTTAGGTACCAAGGTCGGGTACATTTGCCCTTAGGTTGACAGATTTTTTTCAGTACACATCCGGGCCGAAAAAATCTGGGCTTTTTAATCTAGAAACCTGAAAAAATCCGAGCATATGATTTTAAAATCGACAACCAAAAATACGGGCAATATCCGAACAAATTTGGTCAAAACCTAAGAATTACTCAACAAAAATCACGAAAAAAAACATGAAGAAATAATGTTTCATCAAAACTTAACAGCAAATTTGAATCATATTTTAGGCTTCCAAAAAATCTTTCATGATTATTTTTATAAAACTTGCTCATGAAATTTTGTCTTGGACACATGAATAAAAATTTAACAACACAATTTGTTTTTTTCCCTGTTTGATTTGGAAAATAAAGTAAATAAATCCGGGGTAAATCCGGCCTTTTTTCAATAAAATCCGTGTAAATGGGCCGGATCGGACTTTTCCCAAATTCGGTATTAAATATCCGGGCAAACCCGGATAAAACCAAGCAATCTTCGATTTAGAAAAATCTTTACCGATGCATGATTCAGGATTAAGAGTAGAGGGATATTACATTAACGCTAGATTTGTGCATTAAAAATATTTTCACTCAAATTTTCACCAACATTTGAGCGCTTATAATCACAGAAGCTTTGCCTTCTAGTGACACGTCGCATTCGTCGCGACGTTAAAAATCATAACAACGCATCGCGCGTTTCCTAGGAGCCTTCGTGCTTGAAGCATGCGGATGGTCGCCTTAGTCAAATGTACACGATTGTAAAATGTATAACGTAAACAATGTTTGTGTACTATATTAAAATCGCCTACTGAACTGAAAAAAAGAATAACAAACCAGCGAATGACACAGAATTCTCGCTAGTAAAAAGTGTTGCTAGTATACCAACACATTTTGACAAACAGCAATCTTATTTAAAACACAATTTTTTCAAATAGGTAAACTGTTTTTCTTTCTAGTTTTAAAAAATCATTGATATTTCGAAACCCTACAGTAGTTTGGATGAAAATTGAAGATACGTCTATCCAAGTTGGCAAAAGACGACGGAGCAGATTCATATTCTTATAGAATTCAATAAAAAAAAGTCGTTTCATTATACAAGGTTAAAAAAAGTCATTTCTTTCTAGCCATTTACCTCGATATTCGAAGTTCTTTAATCAAGACATATTATTGAAATTTCTATTCATTTTAATTGAATGGTTAATTGCATTCCAATGAAGTATTAAATACTAATAGAAAGAATTACAAATGAATATAATTAAAATTATATACGGAGGAAAGAAGAAGAAGAACGTGATATGAGAAAACTTATGTCCGTGCAAGACCATTTATTCCCCATAACATGTTCTTGGCTCATTTTCAACACCTTTCATGCTTCCTAATTCAATCTATCCGTCTAAAAAAATTTAACTTACATTTGAGATTCTACCTTTTTGTATTTAATACTTAACCGAAATGCCATTAATCATTCAACTGAAATCATAAACCACCGGTAATGATCCGTTGACACGAATTCCTAATCATTTTCAAAGTTATTTTTCAAATTATTTTTAAATTTAGTCTTGAAATATGAAGAAACATACATATGCAAACGGTTATGAATAATCCATGATTTTTTTCTACCCTTATCCAGGTCGGGAAATTTATGCAATTATTTTCAATTATTTCAACTCTAAACCAGGCAATACCCGGGCAAGTCCAGTGAAAATTCATAAGTTATTATTTAAAAAAAAACTCAAGTTTTTGCTACACTCTGTATACACAAACACTTTAAATATTACTATTTTCTTATCGAAGCACATCAGCAGAAAAAATTACTAACATTTTGTTTGAGTTTGTTTGTCAATTTTTTTCGAAAAATTCCTCCAAATCTCAGAAAAATCTGGTTTTTATCGAGGTATCCGGAGGCAACTGGACCAGGCAAACTTTCCTCAAATTGAGTTGAGAAAAACCGGGCAATCTGGAAATCTTATTTATAAATGACATCTGAAATTTAAGAAAAAAGTCGCAAAATTAGTAACCACTGCCAGTTCATCAAAAATAGACGAAGGTTAGGTAATTTAAGAGATAGTTAAAAATAAATACGAAAACTATTTGAAAAATGTAATTGAAATGCTGCACGGCTCTAAAACTGTAAATATTTGAGTATATAAAAAATTCTCGCACATAAAAAATAAATGTGTAATAAAAAAATACCATAAGTTAATTTGTCTTCATCTCCATTCTTTTGTGAATGACTATCTGAAAACTATACATGTTTGAGATAGTTTGGTTTTAAATCATTACTATGTTTTGAAAGCTTAAAAAAATTCGACAGATTGTATCTGAATTTTCCTTATTTTCATATTTTAAATCAGGCGGAGGGCCACGAAACGCTATACAAATTTTCTTCTAAGCAAAAAAATAAATACATAAACTCTCAAAAGTCGAATTTGGTTTAATTTTCTTGATGATGTTCAACATTATGCAACAATTTACGTTTCACTTGCTTGTGAGACTTCTTTCAAATAGACGTTTATAAACACTTTTGGGAAACAAGTTTGCGTTTACAATGCAGTACGGTGTGTCAGTCAAACGTGCGAGATTAGTCCCCTTAAAATATGCAACTATATTTCGTGAATCTGTCATCGAACACTATATTTATTGCACATTTTTTTAAGGTTATTCGAAAGCTTATAGGTTTGTCGTACTTTACGAATGTATAGGAAGCTTTATTTACTGATTGAAAAATATTTAAAAAGTTATCTTAAAATGCATAGTAAAAATTTATAACCTTTATTCAAAATTATATCAAATCTATCAGATTATTCCGAATTCAGAAAATATGAATGTTTTCTTTAGAAGACTGATCTAAAACTTTAGAACACAACTTGAATATGTATTGTGTGAATATTGTATTATTGTTATGTATTGTATTAGCTTTATGCACTTTCATAAGTGTTTCGATAAACAAGGCGTGACTTTCATTTTAAAAAATTCGTGTAACTTGCCCTCAAGAAATTAAGTATTAATAGTAAATGCAAATAAATTTATTATTTTATTTTGCAAAAAACCTATAATTTTTTTTCACAACCTCTCTAATGAGACCAAAAGATCTGCAATATGCCTGCAATATATTTTCAGGGTGCGCTTCCGAACTTGTTGTTGGTAAGGTTACCGAAAAAAATCCTGTGTTTAAGTGGAAAAAAATTCTTACTTTCTGTGTTCAGTTTTCAATAGAAGGTTTTTTTGTTTATCCTGGCCATACCATACCTCGCTTTAAAAATCAAAACTAATCGTCCTACATATTGTACACCAAATCTCAAACAAGATTGTTCAAATTAGCCATTGAGTAAAACATATTATCTCGATAGTATAGAAAGCAATGAGATTAGTTTTGTAAACACATCAATAGAAAATTAAAACAATTTAAAAACCAACTTAAAAACTACGAGATTTTCAATTTCGTAAATTTAATGTTTAAGGTTATTTCGATTCTTCATTACTTGTCCAGTATCTTGACTGACTTTTCTACACAAAAAAATTATCCGAAATAAATATTATTCGAAAATACATCGAAATCAATACAAATTTTTTTTTCTGTACATAGAAGGTTCGTCGTCTAATTCTCTTGTGAAGGGCGTTGAAGTCACTTTAGCTTCAAAACAGTGACTTCAATGAGCGGAAAATAAAATCAGAAAACGAACGCTTTTTCTCATGATTTGTAGGATTACAAGCTCATTTCAACCGAAATTTCGACCCCAAAAATGATCTCACTAAACTTTTAGGATCTTGAACTTGAATACCGATTCATTCCATTGAACGAAGGAAGTTCAACGGCCAAATGTCACCGGGTTCATGTTCCCAGTTAATGGCCGCCGGTTTTGTGAGAGAGAACCTCTCAAACCTCTTCTTTTGCACAAATCAGAAGGCGCGGCCGAAACTTGTATACCGAGTTCGTACCAGCTAGTTTCGGGCTAAATATTAGAGGGACCCTCTTTACATCGGCTTCAATAGCCTATGTAGACATCGGTAACAAGAGAAAATTAAAAGGTCACCATAGTTGTTGTTGTTTTGTTTCCAGCCGTACAACAACATCTTCCAAAGCAGCCTACTTAGTTGCAGACGACTACGGACGGACGGACGAACGAGGAAGCTGTCCCGCATATCGAGTGAAAACAATAATGCTGTTGAACTCGATCGCAGCAAGCCGCACCGCATTACCATCAAAAGGAGGAAAAGCAACAACAACAACGCAAAACAACCATGTTGACCTAGAAACGAAACAAGACTCGTTGTCGTCGCGCTTCGCTTCGGAAACGATCGACCGACTGGGGGCCAGGAATTTCTCCCGCTCCCGACCGTGACTTTGCCTGCCTCTACTAGTTTATGCTGAAGCGGAGAAAATCCATAATTTTATGCTGTGGCTCTGCTTGTTTACTAGCAGCGGCATTCCGCCAGCCAGCCAGTCAGCCACGCCATCGAAAGTAAACGCGAAGAAAGCGCACAAAACGGAACCCTCGGAAAACAACACGACGACGGCGATGGAATCACACGATCGAGGTCGAACGAGCGCTCCCCCCAATAAGAGAGCTCGTGAGCGTGAAGCAAAGAGCGTTTTCCGAAGTTCTCTCGAAGCTCTTCATACGAAGATCCGTGGAATGGCAGAGAGCGAACAAAAATACAAGCCTCCACTACTCGTGGCTGGTTGGTTGTTGAAGCGGTCCCGCAAACTTGATCTTGAGATACGCCCGGCACGGTGTGTCCACCACTAAAAAAACTCGGGGCTGCAGGTGCTCCCTTCGAGAGCGAGAGCGCTAAGCCGCCTTGGAGTGAAAGAGACAGTGCGAGACTGTCACTTTCTCTCTTACTCAACTCAACCCAGAATCCGATTGCCGGAATGTTGTTGTGAGCTCCCCTTTTGAGTTTTCCTCTTCATCCGAAATGTGGGGAGCCGATCTTCCGACACTTTCCTCAACTCACGCTTCGTGCGGACACTCTGCTCGCGGAAGTGTGTTAGCAGGTCTCGTGGATAACGGTACTTTGTTGGGTATTTTTTTTTCTACTGTTGTTTGCCGTTTTCGTCGGACAGGAATTGCCGTTGTCCGTTCGTTGCCTGCCGTCGACTCGTTTCGGTTTCGAGCTTCGTTCGTGCAGCCCGATTCAGTTCGCTGCCTACTTGGATGGAGCGATTCGGTCGTGGATTTTCGTACTTTTTTTTTTGCTCGTTCGGCGATCGGCGGTCGTTGGCTGATGATGATCGCCGAAGGGGGCACGATGTGGGAATAAATTTGCTTTTTCGGAATAATTTATTGGCAAAAAGATTGCCCCGAAGGAAATGTATTTTTTATTATTTATCTATTTTTGTTTTAGTTTTTTTTTTGTCGCTTATTGTTTTTAAAATCTGAGATAAGTTTGGGTACATTTATTTGAACAGTACGATGTATGAAGCTTTCCGATTTCCTTTGGGATCAACTCCCAAACTTTTTTAATTTTAATGCTTCCTTAAGGATCTACACTTAGTCCCGCATTATTATATACATAAACCATCATTATCACCAGAAGACTTTGAATTCAACTTTTTAGTCTTGATATTCTAGAAACAAAGCTCCAAAATAACACTCCACAATATTTTAACAAGTTTTAAAAATAATAATATAAACTGATTCTGGCAACACTGAAGGAAGTTTCTAATGTTTTTTAAATAAAAATTAAATCTCAAGAGAAAACTTTGTTGAAGACTGTTGAACTTATTGCTTAACGCTTTCAAAATACTTGAGAAATAAAAATAACTTTTGAGTATTTTAAAGGCTAACAAATTCTGATCCGTTTCATCCCATCGAAAATCCCGTAAACAAGGACAAAGTAAGGAGAAAATAATATGAATTGTAAAATCTGAAATCTTAGCCCCAAAATCTGAAATCTTAGCCCCAAAATCTGAAATCTGAAATCCGAAACCTGAAATCTGAAATCTGAAATCTGAAATCTGAAATCTGAAATCTGAAATCTGAAATCTGAAATCTGAAATCTGAAATCTGAAATCTGAAATCTGAAATCTGAAATCTGAAATCTGAAATCTGAAATCTGAAATCTGAAATCTGAAATCTGAAATCTGAAATCTGAAATCTGAAATCTGAAATCTGAAATCTGAAATCTGAAATCTGAAATCTAAAATCTGAAATCTGAAATCTGAAATCTGAAATCTGAAATCTGAAATCTGAAATCTGAAATCTGAAATCTGAAATCTGAAATCTGAAATCTGAAATCTGAAATCTGAAATCTGAAATCTGAAATCTGAAATCTGAAATCTGAAATCTGAAATCTGAAATCTGAAATCTGAAATCTGAAATCTGAAATCTGAAATCTGAAATCTGAAATCTGAAATCTGAAATCTGAAATCTGAAATCTGAAATCTGAAATCTGAAATCTGAAATCTGAAATCTGAAATCTGAAATCTGAAATCTGAAATCTGAAATCTGAAATCTGAAATCTGAAATCTGAAATCTGAAATCTGAAATCTGAAATCTGAAATCTGAAATCTGAAATCTGAAATCTGAAATCTGAAATCTGAAATCTGAAATCTGAAATCTGAAATCTGAAATCTGAAATCTGAAATCTGAAATCTGAAATCTGAAATCTGAAATCTGAAATCTGAAATCTGAAATCTGAAATCTGAAATCTGAAATCTGAAATCTGAAATCTGAAATCTGAAATCTGAAATCTGAAATCTGAAATCTGAAATCTGAAATCTGAAATCTGAAATCTGAAATCTGAAATCTGAAATCTGAAATCTGAAATCTGAAATCTGAAATCTGAAATCTGAAATCTGAAATCTGAAATCTGAAATCTGAAATCTGAAATCTGAAATCTGAAATCTGAAATCTGAAATCTGAAATCTGAAATCTGAAATCTGAAATCTGAAATCTGAAATCTGAAATCTGAAATCTGAAATCTGAAATCTGAAATCTGAAATCTGAAATCTGAAATCTGAAATTTGAAATCTTTAACATGAAATTTGAAATCTCAAATCTCAAATATGAAGTTAACAATATAAAATAAGAAATTTTATGCCTTAAATTATTATGATCAAATGTTTTAAAATCCGTTAAACTTCAATGGTCTTAAAAGATAACCTTAGGCTACTTCAAAACTTTTTTTTTTTTAATATTCTTAAGTCCACGAAAATTTTTTAGTTATGATTCACCAATTTCAATGATCATTCCGACAAATGAGGTCGAACTTTTCCTTTTGCTTTCATTTGATGGACCTCAGCTCGGCAGGATGTGGAAGTCTAGAACAGATTATCATTATAACAGAGAGGGAAAGCCAAAGTAACTGCTTCAAGCCACCGACGCCACCGTCATGAAAGTAATTTCCCACTAAAGGAACGGGGGAATTGTGACGAAAGGGGAGTTGAGCATCCACCGAGGAACATTCGAAGCAGATGGAGAAGACGGCAGAAAAAATCTTGGAAAATTATCTCCCAATCTTCTTTGTTTCTCATATAAAAAAGCTGGGGTAGAGGGCAAAAGAAAGGAAAAATACACGGAGGGAAGATCCCGACAGATAATTACAATCTTTGCCGAGGCAAGCAGTCAACCAGTCTTACATTCTGGATGTAAGAGAAAAAAAGAGCCATGGTTACATGTTACATGAATGCCTGTTTGCTATTGGTATTGAGAAAAAATGGAAAAAATAACAATCGTGCAAATCCGACACACTCTTGCTATCGTCGACGTCGCAATTCTTCCGAGTGGATTTGACGATGGTAGCCGTCCAAAAAAAAAACACACGAAGAAACCCGAAGAATGGGAACGGAAAAGGAGTGAAACAATTCCGCATTTGAGCAGCAAATCGCAGCAGCAGAAAACATCACATTAGATTTGCTCCTCCTGCTCGCTTCGTCGCCCCTTTTGATGACTCTCTCCACGAATATGTGTGTGAAATAAACCGCAACCGCAACAAGCTCGTCGTTTTCGTCGTCGTCGTCGTCGTCGTCGTCAGTAGGCCATGCTGGTTTTTTTCCCGAGCTCCCCTTCCGCGAATTTTCCGCCTACTTTCTTTTCGCTTCCAACAATAACAACAACATGACACGACCACGATGAGGATCGTTCGTTCGCGTCGTTTCGCCGCTAAACGGGCTGAAATCAGCGTTGCCACATTTATATCTGTATTTTCGAGGCAAAAAATCTTTTTAATCTGTATAAAATCTCAAAAATCTGTATTATAATCTGTATCCAAAATTTTGATTCCGTATACTAACACTGCACTACGGCGACCTTTTTTATAATGCGTGGCGCGCCAATTTAGTTGCCCTCTTCATTATTGCGAACTGCGACCTGTCAAATCAGTGTTAATCCTGTGATTTTGCTGCATGCGATCCGCTTTTTGGTTTTACTTTGTACAAATAATTGCGATTTCGAATCATTGCTCGAAATCCAATCCGCTACGTGTAAAAAATGAGGTCACGCAAATTTCAATGTGAATATGTTTCGTCAAATGTAACAATCTTTGTCCAACCGGGGTTTAACAAACAGATGGGATTTGAAAGTTGTGTCAATTGTTTCTGGTCAGTTTCTGTATTTAGTTGTAATCGCTGTATACTGCAAGAAAAATATCCACAGCAGCTGAAGTAAGTCAATGATATTTAACTAGTACCATTAAAAGTTACATTTCGTGTAATGCAATATCTGATCTTTGTATATGAATTTCGAACGCAGGTTTGAAAACTGTTTTCAAACCCTTGCATTGTTGCTGCTCCCAACTATAATATTGAAGATTTTCCTCATTTGTGAGCATTACAGTTGATGGCTAGAACGTTGGATCACATTCAGGACGTTATTCTCGATTAACTCAAAGCATAATCAAAATATCATAGAAATTTTTTCATTTGCCGAAAATCTGTATAAAATCTGTATAAATTTCCAATTATCTGTAATCTGTATATACAGATTCTTGGTTTCAAAATTTCAAAAAAATCTGTATGTTTACAGAAAAATCTGTATATGTGGTAACGCTGGCTGAAATGCGATTGACCTATTTTCCACCATCCGCTTTGTTACGGCTTTTCGCCTGCACAGCCCGCTTTGATGTTGCGAAGCAAGAAAAAAAATCCACAATTCGCCGTACCAATTGCATTTGGAGTGTGTGCGGGAAGTTCTCCTCTGGCGATTTGATGGGATGACAGGAGCAGAAAAAAAAACTCGTTAAAAAAAGCAAAATGACGACGATGACGACGACGCAATGGGGAGGGAAAAATTCGCTTTCAATCCGAACTTCCCGCCCGGATTCCAGCCAGCCAGGCAGCCAGGGTGGACGATGGGAGATGTATTGTGGTAGGATTACTTCGGGAATCAAGAGGATTCACGCCGCTCCCGGCGGCCTGAGTGAAAGAGAAAGCATGAGATAATCGACTTCATCGAGCGCCGCACCATTGTCGTCTTCGGTTGGACAACGATCATCTTCTGGCTGGACATTGCTGGATGCGGTGTGGATGAAAGAAGATAATTCATTGCTGGACTCCAAGACCTACGATAAATTTCTCCTTTTTTGTAATTTTAAGCATCTTGAGATGAGAGGCTTGCAGTTTTAAAGGATGATTGAGCGTATGTCAGAAGACGCTGAAAGAATTTATATATCTTGTACTGGTTGATTATAAAGGAGTGTCAAATTATGGGATGCCCTAGGGCAGACAAGTGTGCCCAATGAGAATAAGCACCTTAATGAAGTTTAACTGACCATTAGACTGAGTCGATTTGGGGTCATTTTCAAATTTCTCAAACCCTGGGGTCTAAAAAGCTTTGTTTTGGTTTAAAACTCATCCATGATTTTTTGCAGAATTTTTAACTAACGTTTACATGAGTAAATTTAAACTTTTAGGTTTGTATGGGAAAAATTAATATTTTGTACTGAAAAATCATCATCATTTCTTCTGTGGAACCGATCCTGCTTATGGATTTTGTGCCAATTTATAAATTCTCTCAGGGAAATTTTCCGCTGAACAACTTTGTCTAAGACCGTTACTTCGTATCTTATTACACAAAAAAGTTATTAGGTGTTTAATGGAGGCATGTCTTTTGGCATTGACAAACAATAAATTCAATTAACATTACTCCGGTGATTTCTCAAGACTTTCTTCCAGGTTAGCATGCTCATCCGTACGCATCTGCCATAACCTCTTGCTCTTTAACCAAGATTTTCTACTTATCGTTTTTCACTAGATTTGGCCACGCTTTTGAAGGTCACTCTCGTAACCCTTGGAGCTCTTGGGGGTTGCAAATTTGCTATAACCGTATGGACGATAGAAGATTGATCCTCTACAAACGAATGGTTATTTTCGTTTGATCCAAGAAGAACTTACACTACTCAATGAATGCCTCTCACAGTTCTTCTTCGGGTTTGATCTCCTCTATATAGGTGTTCGACCCGGACTCACAGTTTCTTGTATGGGGCGCGTACTTTTGCTATCTCACCAAGAACATCCGCGGCTTCACTCTATAGATTTCGCGTAGACGGACTGTGCTTTAGCACATTTTTGCCCGAATTGGTGAGTCTGGTCGTAGGGCATTCGCATACGTTTCTCAGGTCTCTTTAATCAGAATTGCGGCTCTGCCACGAAGTACTTCAAGAACTTCGCAACTTTGTCCTTCTATGGATGATTTGAGAAAGACTCTGCACATCAGAAATCGCATCCTTAATCGCCTGGGACTAGACAGGTCGATGAGCTCCAATGAGCTCCGTTACGTTACAGATCTTTAGGTTTACCTTTTATAAACTTAATGTATCGTTGTAGTTCGTTGTGCATTTTTTAGCCACTGTTTAACAGAGTTGAAAAATATTACAAATGTTAAGTGACATTTCCACGGTCATGAAAAACAAATATCAACATAAAAAATGGGAAATTTAGAATCTATCTCATAGAAGGAAAAAAATATATTCTTTTAATCAACAACTTATTTTAAACTTTTCTAAGTTGACAGATAATTAAGTATGCAGTTTAATTTATGCAAGGAAAAAAGTGATTTTTAATGCGGTTTTTTTATTATTTAACAATTTACGCCGGGGGTCTTCAGATCTTCCTCAAAATAGAAAATTTGGGTTATTTTTTAGACTTAAATACACATGTTTTTTTCAGATTTCTAAAATTTTGTATTTTCGAGTTAGATTCGGTTAGATCTTTTTTGTAAATGAAACAAAACTATATTTCAAAGCTTCATAACTCTGTTATTTTGTAATGGAAATCATAAAAAAGCAATCTCAAACGCATTGAATTTTTTTCAGCTTTTTAAATAAAATATGAAAAAAAATAAGGTAATGATTTTCAACACGAAAAATTGTAAAAAAAGCTTTAAATGGTGTCTAAAAATACCGTCTGCATCACCGAATATTTCGACAAAAATATTTTAACATATTTTTATGAAAAGATGATAAAATTTCAATGCGTTTTAATTTGCCTTTTTTTGTTGAAAAATAACAGAGTTATGTAGCTTTGAAATATGGTTTGTATTTATTTTCAAAAAAAATCTAACTGAATCTAACTCGAGAAATAAAAAAAAATAGACATCTGAAAAAATACACGTGTATTGAAGTTTTAAAAATAAATCAAATTTTCATTTTTGGGGATTATCTGATAAACCTCGGCGCAAACCCGTCGGATAGTAAAAAAAACCCCGAGTGCATTATAAAAACAATATTTTTTGTCGAAGTATTTATTGCTTTGTCAATAGTTTTAAGATATGTCTTGTTCCTATTTTCGCATACATATTCAATGCGCTATACCGTACAATCGGAAAAATTTCAAAGGTTTATTGAATTGTTATCCCCAATACATGTTATAAACTTCAATATTTTAAAACTTAAAAAAAAATTAGTATGTTTCTGCAGTGATGAAAGCTTCTGAGAAATTTTTTATTGATTGTTACATTATCTAGGAGGCTGTTGAGAATTTTTTTTAATAAAATGTGTTTTACTATACGCTGCATCATGGCCATAGGAACAAGGAGGGGAGGATTGATGTTATACTCCCCTCCCTCCCCCAATAAGGATCCTAAACTGCCAAGCGAAATGTTCTTTTGTAAACTCAAAATTATAAATCTAATTAATTTTTGATGAACTATTGAACTGCCCTATTCGAATATGATCCCCATGTGCATTTTCATCGTTGGAAAACGCTTCCAAATTACCTATAAAACAAGTTTGTGTTCGAGGTTTGTTCTAGAAATTTAGAAAAAAAAATGACCCATGTTGAAAATATTTTCATATGAGACCCATGATCAAAATTTACCGCTAGAGCATATTATTGAAGGAAACTGCAGATAGAAAACTGAGTTAATCACTAATTTACAGCATCAAACATTATTTACATACAAATTGAACGTATAATAGCAAAATAATTACGAAGAAATCTGTTTCTTAATCACAAAAACATTAATAAGTAACAGGATAACTCTCTCAAAATGGTTTTTTGCTCAAAAAATAAACGATGGACAATGCTTAATAGATGAGTCTTCGGTCATGATTGATGACATAATTTTGACGAAACATTGTTTGATTGGTAGGTGGTAACACATAAACATAAATTAAATTAAAGACTGTTAAACTTACATTAACTTCACAAGAATGAAAACAAAGTTTTTGGAAAACGCTGGAAAACACATCTTGAATCAGGATCTTTCGAAAACTTACTTTTATCATAAAAAAGAATGGTAAACAAATGATAAAATATGTGAGAAGACTACTTGGCACTTCCACCAGCACTGATAACTTAAGCACAAGAGATTCATTTGCGAATAATCTCTGCTCGAGGGTTAAGAATATGCGTATATGAGTCACATGAGTATTTTGTTGTAATTTTTCCGTAAATACTAAGTATTATTAGCGCTAAATTAAACAAAAGTAATCTTTCAAGTGTTTTCTATCCGAACTATAGATGGGTTTTACGATCAAATGATGCGTACGATTGTTTTCATGATAACAAGTTTCAAACTATACAAGCGCATTTCTCGATTTGCGTTTTTTTACACATGGGTCTCATATGCGAATAGGGGCAGTGAAATGATTCAAATGTAATAACCCCGACTCAAAACTAAAGCCAAAACCTCGAAATCTTATTTCTGGTCCACAATCCTACCACAGTTTTTCGAAAAATGTCCCACTTGTTGATAGAAGTTTAGAACAGAACATCGAGTTTCAATGAAGACTAAGCTTGCCAGATTGCCCAGATGTAATCCAGTTTTGTTCACTTTATTTGCAAAATTAAAGGAAAATTTTAATTAATCCAAATATATATTTTTGGATCAATTCAAATTGATTTTTTTAAACTTAAAATATGGTTTTTCAATCAAAAACATCTCTTAAACGGAGACACCAGACCAGGTCACACTTAATGAAAATAATGAAGCACTACCAGAAAACACCGAAAAAAGGGTAGGTAGACCCAAAAAACAGACAATGGCACTAAGAGAGAGAAACGATACACATTCATCAATCGAAAACGCTCATTGAAGAAGATAGTAAGTTGCTATCGAAATTCCGGTATCTGAACTTTTCTTATACCGTAGTTGAACTAAAGGGAATCTTTCGATTACTTTGATTCAGTTGACTGATGTGTTTTGAGATAAAGAACAGATTTTCAAGTGCTTTGCTTCATCATTGTTATTCGATAATTTTGATATTGGCGGATATGGGGGAAATTAACCCGATGTTGCACGGCCCTGATTTGGGCAGAAAAATGTCCCGTAAAACTTAGGTTAGAAAAATTTTGTAGTTCCATTGAAAAAAAAACCTGGCTCGAATCCAAGATTTTGTATTTTAAACCTCAACTATATGCATTTTTCACATTCGAATCTCATGATGTCGGAATGTGAAAAAAAATAAAATAACAACAAGGTATAGCAACATTTCAACTTTCAATTATTTGGCAGAGTTGGATTTTAAGAAAGTTTAATAATGCACAGAAAATTTTTTGACTATTACGTGTCACTGAAAACTGCAAACTTTAGTATAAATCACCTGTAATTAACAAAACCTGTAATTTTAAATTGTTTTCCTTGAAAGTTAATGAAGATTCATTTATTATTACAGCAAATATCCTGTAAAAAAGTTGTACACAAAAAATTAAATGTCACGTAATCATGTTTTCGACTTGAAAAATTACGGTAAATGTCCTGCTCCTTTTTGTTACAGGACATTTGCGTAATTTTACAAGATTCCTGCTGTGTGATGATCAAAAATTGAAAAATATAAAACAGTTTCATCATTCGTAATTTTTATTTAGATTTACAAATTTAATTTCAAATAAATAACTGAAAAAAAATCACATTAAAAGCCAAAAATTTGGTATACAAATAGGAGATTTCTGGATGAGGGTTTTGATACAAATTTCTCTTTTTAATTCATAATAAAAAGTAATCATTATCTGAAACTTAGATTAAAGAATCGTTGTTAGATTCCGAATTTAGATTTTCAAATTCAAATAAAAGAAATCTGATTCAGCTCGAAGTTAAATTTAAGCTCATAGTACTTTACTCTAAGATAATTTTATGTTGTTCGATTTTCATGAAAATCGATTATCAATACATTTTGCCTAAACTTTGCGGTTTCCATTGTAATATCGATATTTTTTCCGAGCAATCTTACAATAAATGATTGTTCCGGAATAAGATAAAAAATTCCATTGCACACACGGTGTCAAACGGTCTCGAGCGGATTCAAAAAATAATCACAGGACTCTAAATATAAAATCAATTATTTATGATGAATGTTTATTGGTCAAAGAATTTGTACTTTACCTTGAAGCAAAAAATAAGCTGTAAACATATTTTATTGGTTTTTATATTGCAAATTAAAGTCATACGCCGTCTTAGCTGATGTAGGCTATCCAGACTAAATAAATCATAAAAAATTAAAACTGCTCAGTTATTCAAAAACATTGTTTTAAACTAAAATGTCTAATTTAAATCAAGTTAACAAGAGTAGATAATGAAACTGATTTTAACCACAAACATAATCTCTTACTTTTATTTACAATTTTTTTGTGATTGAAAAGAGTTAGGATATTATATGCTAATTTAAGTAGCTGCAAACAGTTTTTCTGTTAAATAAATCCCTAAAATTCATTATTTATTATTAAAATCTTTATAAAAAAATGCATTTTTAGAACTTAATTTCGATATTTAAGATTTAAAATAAACACCCAATTATTATTGTAAAACAACCCAAACCTAGCAATTTTTTATACTATTTATGTATGAATGGTTCAAGCAAAACTGTTAGGAGAAAAATTTGTAAATTTGTTTGGTTTGTAATCACTCAAGCAACCAAAAGTTCGGTTAACATCCTTCTATCAGGTTCAACCAGCTCAATCGTGTATTGTAATACAACTTTTTTTCAGCTCCATTTTTAAGTAGCTACATGACATTATCAGTTGACAGAAAGATCGCACAATTAGCGAAACAACTTCTAACCAGCTTCATTAACACTTTTAGAAGCAGTACAAAAAATCGAAAAATACTTTTTCGCTCTTTCTATGCCTTCTCAAGTCCGCTAATTCGATTCAAGTTTACCAACCATATTTGTTACTCATTTACATTCAAATAACATGTTCTTTCCAAGCCTCGAACCCGAGCTCACCACGTAATAATCGAGCTACATACTTGCTGCTCTATATGAACATCTCATGAGTAGGCAACAATTTTACTTGATTTTCTTAAAAAATTAATGATTTTCTTCAAAACAACTTTCCGGTTCTTAATTTTTTATTTTATTCCCACTTTCAAGTCGTTAAAAAGTTCTTCCAAAACTAAATGTGTACTTCACATTTTCGTTTCTCAAGTAACGATGTGTTTGTTTATGCAAATATGCGTTGAAGATCGAAACAAGTAGAATAAGGATTTTAAATATACTTCAAAGTTCCTATTTATATTGTGAAATTGCATTTGAACGCCCGTTGAAACTAATTTTAAACTTTCAAGTGTACATTAATTTAATTTAATTTATTTTATTAGAGAGGCTTGCTTGGTAGATTTCAAGTGTACAGAAGAGTATAACAGAGATTTTTTAACGAACTATTGAGCTGTACAAAAAGACATGCAACCCTTTGATAGCTACTTGATGTTGAAAAAATGAAAATCTTCATATCAGCTTACCAGCTACCAAAATGTAGAAACGATAGCTTAACTCGACAGAGAATGAAGTTCTACGGACTTCAAAATAGCATTTTGAACAGTAAATGAGTTCCACAGAACTTTTGTACTGCTCTATGTGAAATATGAGTTCGTTCCTTAAGTGATATCCGAACTTTTGATTGCTTGGACAGACGATCGAGGATCGAATCCTGGAAATTTTTAAAGTCTACGAACGTTAAAATGAACTCACGCAACAAAAACGTAACACACGAAAATGAAACAAAAATAGAATTTAAAACTCTACCGGGTATAAACGAAAATTTTGGTCATATATTTAGTTTTTGTAACTGGACCATTATAGGAGCTAGTCGATAAGGTAGTTCCGAGTCGTGCTTAAAATAGCATTGGCGAGTAGAATTAGAAGAAGAATATCTAGAGAGCGGAAATGAGGCACGGAATTACGTTATGGGAAGGAATAATGAAAAATGTTTGCAGATTTTCGGAGGACCCTGTTAGAAGGATGCCACCCCCGTAGAACACAAATATTGTTTTGAAAATTTGCAAAAATTTGCAAATTATAGTTAATGCCTTGGATTTATGTGTGAAGGTTTGGCAAAAGGTGTGGTCCATATTAGCAGTTCACTGTTTTTTTCGAAATTTACGTTACCATGTCTCGGATCGTCATGCAAAATTGTACATCGGGGTTTTAAGGTACGGAGAATGAATTTAAGGTATCAAGTTCATAATCGTAGATCGGAAAAAACTAATTACTGTTTTTTTTTTTTTAAATAGTCGATCAATGTTTTGAGGTTCTGGGGTTTTAAAGGAACAACCAATCATTCTTTGATGTTGAATTATAAGTTTAAAGTTCAGGAAAGGGTGTCATCCATATAGACTGCTACTACTTTCGAGAAAAGGCGTGAAAATGCATAATTTGCAGGATAAATTTGAAAAATTATGTACCGAAATGTAGTGAGTAGTGAGATAATCAAAGTTTTTTTTGGATGTAAAATTTTTGGATTATCGTACAAAAAAAGGGATTATTCTCTTAAACCATCCATAATTTTAACAACTGCATAAAAACTGTTATTTGACGTTTTTAAACCCTGATCGACTTTTAATGACCGTATGAGAATGGTAGTGTTATCAATCGATTTCTGTTTTTAAATTTAAAAGGGTTTTAAAGGATGTTAAAATGCCAAGTGAAATATAATCAGCCAAGTAAGGAAAAAACAATATCATCTAGGCGGGATTATGATCATTGTCGAGATACTAGGTACAGATTGACTTAAATTTCTAAAATTGTGGATCTCAAATGACTAAATGATTTAAATCAGGAATATAATTTTGTTCCCCTAAGTTATCTACTATCGTAACCTGCCACGAATGCTAAACAATTCCAAAAACCCAAATAATCCGTTATTCCTCGCCGATGATAGCAATCTTTCGACGCATGTCCCGTACTCCACTAAATAGTGGTAAATGGCTGATGGAGTTGATGATGTTAGTGTCAAAATAGCCACTGACTGACACCATTCGAGTCCATCAAAATTTCGTCAACGAAGCAGGCGGCAATCCGGCAGCGCGATGACGTTTCACCGAAAAAACGGCAACACCGAAATGGCACACAATTGAAAAATATTTAGGGAATTCTAATGGCCGGGGTAAACATTTGCTCAAACCAGTCTTTGATTGAAGCGTCGAACTCAGTCCGTCTGTCTGTCTGGCTTTAGGTCTGGCTGGACGTTGATGCGATCCAGACTGACGACGTTGAACGGACGGCCATAATACGCCGATGATGGTGTTGTGGTGTGACCATTCACGCGGCCTACTCTGCTCAACAACTTTGATGGACTCAAAGTTAAACGAACCTGATTCAGGTCTTGTCAATCCTCCTCGGCCCGGCACCTGTTTATTTTTAATATGAATATTGATTCAGTCAGAATCGGGGCCCCTCTGTTCCAGGTTCATCATAGTAGGCCACTCAACACGAACAGAAAAAATATGTGTCACAAAACTTTGTAGTGGTGCGCCCATATGACACATCCTACTTAGGTTGTTTGATTTGCAAATGAGCTATGACAATTGGTTAAGCACCGATTCAAATTTGAATGTCATTAACCATCTGTACTGTTCTCTTTTGTTGCTTCATTATTATGATAATTATGATAATTTTGAAGTTGTTATTTCTGAATTGACAATTTTGACAGTTTTGACAATTTAGACAATTTTGACAGTTTTGACAATTTTGACCATTTTGACCATTTTTTAACAATTTTTTAAATTTTTAAATGTTTTGAAATTCTGACAATTTTGACAATTTTGACAATTTTGATAATTTTAGCAATTTTGACAATTTCAACAATTTTAAAAATTTTGGCAATTTTTATAATATTAAATTTTGATAATTCTGACAATTTCGACAATTTTGACAATGTTGACAGTTTTGACAATTTTGAAAATTTTGACAATTCTGACAATTTTAAGAATCGATCCACCAATTCAACGATCAAGTGTTAAAGTAGGCCTCATCCGATCCCATAAAATGAAAAATCTCAAAATGCTCAACCCGATCTGTTTTGAGGCCTACACGGTCAAGAAATTTATGGCATATTTTAAATAACTAATTAACCATTCTTGTCACTGATTAGCATAGGTAGCCTTCCCCTCGACCAAAACATGGGAAGGGGACTCAATCAAACCCGGCCTAAACCCGGGTGTGTTTTGTGATCGAGTGATAGGGATCTTGTCGACGACCCTCCTTTCTTGCTTTCTCTCTCTCATCATTTCGCCACTTGCTAACCACTAACCAGCTAAACTAGTTAATCAACGATGCATGGCACGGACCGAATCCCCCACTTTCCGACTGCACTCGATCTAACCTAATTTCGCCGGATTTTTTGTTGTTATTTTATGTTTCCCACTAGCTCTGGCACACCATCAACAACAATGAATTAATTTATGCTCTTGTTTTTTTCTCTCACCCGAAACAGGTCGCAGAACCATGCGCTACCGGAACCTTCAGCTCCAGACTTAAGTTGATTGACGTGACGACGAGGAGTACGACGACGATCGGGACGACGCCATCGCGTTACAATCTTGGAGCAGGTGAGACGATCTGAAAACCCCTGATGGTGAACTGCAAAATGGGTTCGCAAAATGATTCGGAGGTCGAGAGTTTGCTGATGAGTCCGTGCTGGAATCAGTCCGGGGGTGTTCAGGATCAGTACCTGCTCGATGGGCACAAGTTGCTGCTGGAGGCGGACCTGGAGTCGCTGCCGAGCGATTCCGAGACGCAGAAGAGTTCGATGGATGTGCTGGAGAACTTGCTGTTAAATTCGAGTTCGATCAACAGTAGTAACAGTAGCGACGAGGATGTTAAGCCATTGCCGTCGTTTACCTCGTTCAATACCGGGCATCTGTCGATCAATGGGATATCGGGGTATCATTACACGGCCATTGCCCAGAGGTTACCAGAGGAGAACAATAACTACACGCAAAATGGGTCGTTTCAGAATGGGACGAGTCAGGGAAGTAATGGGGACAATAACATAGTGTCGTCGTCAACCTGCTTGCCAGATTCGGTGCTCAATCCGGATGGGAATGGGGCCGATAGCTGCCTGCAGGATGTGAAGCTCTTCTCGGACAGCTCGATTGATGGGAAAATCTACTCTGCCAGTGCCGATAGCTGCGTGATAAGTGGCCCGGACTCGGTGTCCGGAGCGCGGATATTTGTAGATTCCAAAGAGCTGTCTGAGTACGACATGAGTTCGATCGAAGACATTGCGGCGATCATAGGATCAGCAATAGCGGACACTACGGTCCCGAACAATAAGGTAGAGAAGAACGATGGCGACGATACGCGGGACTCGTGGATGGATTTGGACGCCTGGATAGAAGGGACCTGTACTACCCCCGAAAGTAAACTGATAGTGTCCCAGCAGGACGCCCTCAGTGAACTGATCCTACCTCATTCTCCAGTCCACACGTCCGGATCGACGCTGCAGAGTCTACTGACCCACGGCTACATGCCGCTGCTACAGAACCGGCTTCAGAATGGTCCACCCATCAAACTGGAAACGCCCACCTCGACGTCCTACTGCGGCGAGCTAATCTCGACTTCAACTAGTCCTCCAGGTTCGGTAGTATCGACTACCGATAACCTGATCCTCAACGGAAGGTACCTGCAAAATCATCAAAACTCTCACTTTGCCCTGACTATGGGCCTCAAACCGGACGGCCTCTGCAGCCCGGATCTCATCGGAAACTTCCCCCATACCACTACCACGAGCCCTACGACACCAAAAAATAAACGAAGGTCCCACGGCAAACCGACCCACAAAACCAATGGTCACGGCCATCTACAGAACCACCAGAACCAGTCTTCTGCGCTGCAACAATCGGCCGTCATATCGGTCCAGCAGCAGCAACAACTCTCCGCAGCAGCTGCCGTAGCCGCACAAACCCAAGCCGCCCTCAGCTTCCAGGCGGCGGCCAGCGAACTCAGCGGCCTCCTCGGCAAGGACAAACCCGTCCATCGGTGTAACATCTGCAACCGGGGGTTCCTCAACAAGAGCAACATCAAGGTTCACCTGCGGACGCACACCGGCGAAAAGCCCTTCCGATGCGAAGTCTGCGCCAAGGCCTTCCGCCAGAAGGCTCACCTGCTCAAGCATCAGCAGATACACAAACGGATTGGGCGGGATTGACCATTAGCAGCAGTGGTGGTCTCGACGTCCGCATCCGGCCGGAAGCGATCCTCAGCCACCTACTGCGCCCAACTGTCAAACTCAAACAATAACAATAACAGTAACCATACCAACCTCCAACAACAACACCACCATCAATCGCTGGCGGCAGCTGTCATGGCCGCCACCAATAACAACAATAACAACTCCCAGCAGCAGCAGCAACAGCAACAGATCCTGAACATTGCCGGAGACTGTCTAACCGATAGTAAAAAGTTTCGATTTGTTCCGTTTGTGTGACAAAATGCGTACCTCAGGAAGGTATGAGCAGGAGTCCGTCCGGTGAACATCTATTGTTAACCTCCTCTGTACATAGTGGAAAATTTATATTGAAAAACAAAAACAAGAGTAATTTATTTGCGGATAGCTGCCTGGTGGATCATCCGAATAATAGTAAACCTGAAAACCGAAAACAGTGCTTAGTTTGTAAGAGAGAAATAATTTATTGTGTAGACAAACCCGGATGCAACCGTAAAACCAGAATGCTGCCCCAAAAGAGAAACAATGACATACATTTTTTTTTTTTTCAAAAAATGAAGTTTGTGATTGATTGGAAAGATATAATTGTGAGGAATTAACGTTCTCAACCAATTTTGGGTAGAAATTTGATTTTTTTGTTATTTAAGCTAGTAAATATTACTATTATCCGGCTCGAAGGACCGTGTTAAAAGATTGCCTTGCTGAACATTTTCCAAAAATGCTTAGATAGAAATTCAGCTTTCAAAAAGGCGTCTTCTCAATCCAAACTAAATGCACTCTCCTTTTTTTTAAATTACAAAACTTGGGTTTTGAAATTACTTGTAATCACCAAACTAGCTCTTTATTGACTAACCTTTACCTTTTTCACAGATGATTTGGCAAACAACTCTGACGTTTCCAACCTTTACCTCAAGGATTGAAAATAGCTCATGTGTTAAACTTTTAACTTCAATCCGGAGTGAAAAATCTTATAAAAAACGTTTCTTATCGCGTGGAAAAGAATGATCGGTTTATAGAAAAAATTTCCGTTTGGAAACTAAACACGTTGAACACTTGATATGTGTTCAGGTGAATCGAAATTTCGTCACTGAGTTTGATTTTTTTATTGGATTTTTGAAGTACCGTTTTTTTTTTTAAATAAAAATGGTACTGCTCCTAAATACTTTATGGATTAAGTGAGAGTTTAACATCGAGCAATCCACCAATAAATCAAGAATCAGAAATTGAGAATTTAGGTCTAAAAACTTGATTTAATTCAGCAGTGCTTAGATTTTCTTATAACTCGTTATTTTCCATGCCTCCTTTAGAATTGGAACAACTGATAATACTTGGAACTTCACAATACTCAATATAAAACTTTGAACTTAATGCCTTAAAATCAAAACACGCACCTACGAACTCATTGCTCAAAATTCATAACTCAAAATCAGAACTCAGATATTCCGACAATGCGCTAACATAAAATACGCTTTTTATAACTACGAACTGCGAAATGAGCGCGATAACTTTTAGTTTAATTTTGTAATCCAACTTTTGATGCAAAGGCCAATAACTTGATCAACTATTGTAGAATAAAAAATCAAACTTTAAAGTTATTCATTGAAATTAAGCAAGACTTTAAACAAAGTTCCCAAAACTCAAAACACAAAATTTGGAACTCAAAAACCCTTAATTTTAAAATTTCGAGCTGTGAGTTCATAAACTAGAAGTGTGAGCTTTGACCAAAGGGTTTCTTTAGGATAAACAACAGAATAACGAAATCAGAATTTAAAACACAAAATCTATAACCCAAAACTTAAAATGATTTCTGATGAAATCAGATTTTAAAACTCAGAATCATGTGATCAAAATTAGGAATTCAACAGTTAACACGCCGATCTTATGAATTTCACAAGTTATAATTTAAAATTATGACTTCTGAGTTGAGCTCTCAGAGCTCTTAGAACTCAGAACTAAGATCTCAAAACTCAGAGTTAAGAACTCAGAGAATACAAAACTTTGCAGTCCCCAGTAGCCGAGCAAAATTTCTTCGTAGATCTACGGATTTTGAGCACTTCTACGGATCCACGGATCGATGTTCGAAATCTACGGATTTTCAGCATTTCTAAGGATAAGCGATTCGAATTGTATTCGTGTGTTGCCCTAGGGCGTGTCTGAGATTATTCCGTCGCACTCACGCGTATGGTGTGTTCCTCTCTGTCAATTAGATGATGGAAAACCGCTAGCGAGATCGTAACGATCCCTCTGACGATTTGAGTTACATCTCTGCCGATTAATGTTTACGGGGTCTTGACTCAGAATTTATAGTTCGGGACTCAGAACTCATACTTCAGCCCTCAGAGCTTGAAATGCAGGACCCAAAACTCAGAAATAAAAACTTGGATCACAGAACTCAAAACTCGAAATTCAGAACTTAAAACTCAAAACATGGAACTCAGATCTCTGAAATCAAAACTGGGCACTCAGAGATTTGAGCTCTGAGTTGTCAGTTTTATGTTCTTAGTTCAGGATTACGAATTCTGAGTTCAGATTTCAGTGTTTAGAACTCTGAGTTCTCAGCTGTGAGTTCGGGTTAGATGGAAATACTCACATCTCGAATAACAATACTCAGAACTCAGAGCTTAGATCTTGGAGCTTAGAACTTAGAGCTTAGAACTTAGAGCACTAAACTCTAAAAGAGCTCAGAATTCTTAGAGCATAACACGAAAATCAGTACTCAGAACTTTGAGCTTTGAATTATTAACTCAGAACTCAGAGCTTAATGCTCCAAGCTCAGAATTTAGAACACAGAAAGAAGTTTTCAAATCCTTAAACTCTGAAATCAGAATTAAGAACTTAATGCTTAAAAATCCGAAGTTAAAATATAATAGGGCTTGTGACTTAAAAAAGCTCACCGTACAGATTTCGAAACTCAAAACTCAGGAGTTGAAAACAATCGAAATTCAAATTCCGGAACTTTCAGACTCAAAGCTTACTAAGAATTCAGAATTCATAGCTAGCAATTAAATTCTGAAAAAACTCATAACTTTAAACCAAAACTGTGAATTTATAACTTAGAACTTAGGATTGAGAACTCAGAACCTAAAAACTTAGTCGCAAAACTCAAAACTCAGAACTGAGATCTCTGAAATCAAAAATGGGCACTCAGTGTTGAGATCTCTAAGAAAAATTTTCAGAACTCAAAGCTTAGAACTTTGAACTTAGAGTTGTAAACTCTAAAAAGAGCTCAAAATTTTAAGCTCATAACTCGAAAATCAGAACTCAAAACTCTTAGCTTTGAATCCAAAACTCAGAACTCAGAGCTCAATCTTCCGAGCTCATAGTTTTTAACTTAGAAAGCCGCATCCAGAAGTCAAAACTCCAAAATCAGCATTACAAACATATAACTCTAAAATCAGAACTAAGAGAATCCAAAACTAAGAGGGCCCTATTACATAAGGCGAGTCACGAGTCATTTTACTCGAGTGATCCATTTTGGCATTATAGTAGTCGAATCGAGTCAAACTTCAGTCGAGTAGCTCGATTGAGTCGACTGCTTGAAAGTTCGTGACTCAGCTGTCACGATTAAGCGAGCCAAGTTTGTTTTGGTATGGTCCTGCATCAGAGGCGCCAGGTGTCCTGATTTATCAGGATTTGTCCTGATTTTCGAGAGACCGGAAATTCTAAAAATAAAAATGTTTGATTTTCTCACCATTTCATAATGAATTAAGTTATAATTTAGCTATCTTTTGAAAAATCAGGACAAATTAGGACATTTTAGAGGGCTTTTTTAAAAATAAGGACAATTCAAGCGTTTCTGAAAAATCAGGCCTCTCGAAAATCAGGACAAATCCTGAAAAATCGGGACACCTGACACCCCTGCTGATGTTTGACATAAGGAAATATTTCAAATACGGTTTGAAAAATGACAGTCGCCATTCGAGCAGTTTGTCGCCATTCGAGCAGTCGAAATTAATTCGATCAGTTTCACTCGACTACCATAATACGACATTTAGCTCGACTCGTCAGTGACTGGAGTCGAGTCGAGTTGCTCGACTCGTTTTATGTAATAGGGCCCATAATAATGTTTGTGATATAACTCAGTTCGCAAATCACTTGCCTCCTGCCCAAGATTTATTACAACGACAATGATCAAAACCAAAAAAATAATAACCTTGAACTCAAAATTTATTATAAGTTATTCTGACTCAGTACTTTGAATTCAGAACTTAGAGTTCAAACTCAGATCTTAGATTTTGAAGCTCAGAACTCAGAGCTTAACACAGAATCCGGAACTTTAAAACATAAATCTTACTTAGAATTCAGAACTCAAAGCTCGGGATTCAATCCAAAAAAAAAGCTCAGAACTTAGATCCAAAACTGAGAGTTTATAACTGAGAACTCAGAACTAAGAACTTTGAACGCAGAACTCAAAACTCATAGCTCAGAACTTAGAACTTAAAACTATATTCAGAACTAGAACTTAAAGATATATTCAGAACTCAGAGCTTTGAACTTAGAGCTCTGAACTCTTAAAAAGAACTCAGAATTCTAAGCTCATACTCGAAAATCAGAATTAATAAACACTGAGCTTTGAATTGAAAACTCAGAACTCAGAGCACAATCTTCCGAGCTCAGAATTTAGAACTCGTAAAGCAGCTTTCAAAACTCGGAACTCAGAGCTCAGAATTAGGAACATTAAACTGTATAATCAGAACTAAGAGAATCCAAAACTATTTAAGATATAATTGGGCTTGTGATATAACTCAGTTGACAAGTTTGTTGCCTCCTGATCCGATGTCCGTGAGTTCGAGCCAAAAATTTATTAAAAAGACTCATAACTCGGAAATCAAAACACAGAACTCAGAGCTCAATCAACCGGGTTCAGAATTTAGAACTCAGAAAGCAGCTTTCAGAACTCAAAACTCAGAATAAGGAGCATAAAACTCTAAAATCCGAATTAAGAGAATCTTAAACTAAGATATAATAGGGCTTGAGATATAACTCAGTTGGCAAGTCAGTTGACTATAATCGAAACAAAAAAAAATGAAATGGTAACCCTGAGCTCAAAATTTATAACTAAGTACTCGAACTATACTCTAACATCACAACATAGAGCTTAAAACTCAGAACTTAAATTTCGAAACTCAGAACTCAGAGCTTAAAACTCAGATTTCGGAATTCATAACTCAGGAAAAAAATCCAATTTCAGAATCCGGAATTTTAAAACTCAAAATTAGCTTAGAACTCAGAACTCATAGCTTGGAATTTAATTCTTAGAAAGCTTAAAACATAGAACCAAAACTGAGAGTATATAACTGAGAAATTAGGACTGAGAACTCAGAATTAAGAACTCAGAACGCAGAACTCAAAACTAAGAATTCAGAACTTAGAACTCAAAACTCAGAACTCAGATATCTGAATTCAAAACTTGGCACTCAGCGATGAGATCTCAAAGGAAAGTGTTCAGAACTCAGAGCCTTGAATTTGGATCTTAGAACTTAGAGCTGTTAACTCTAAAAAGAACTCAGAATTCTAAGCTCATAACTCGAAAATCTGAACTCAGAACTCTGAGCTTTGAATTGCAAACTCAGAACTTAGAGCTTCTAGCTCAGAATCTAGAACTCAGAAAGCGTCCTATGTCGTGAGACGGAATACTATAAAAATAAAAATAAAAAATTCATAAATAGAGCAACATTCAGAACTCAGAACTGTTCCTAAAACTCTAGAATCAGAACTAAGAGAATCCAAAAGTAAGATATGATTGTGCTTGTGATATAACTCAGTTGGTAAGTCAGTTCCGTGCTGAGCCAGTGTCCGTGAGTTTAAGCCCAAGCTTTGTTAAAACGACTATAATCGGAACAAAAAAATGAAATAATAACTTTGAACTCAAAATTCATAACAAAGTATTCAGAACAAAGCACTTTAAATTCAGAACTAAGAGTTAAAAGCTCAGAACTGAGATTTCGATACTCAGAACTCAGAGCTCACACTCAGATTTCGAAACACACTACTCAGGAATTAAAAAGAATTGAAATTCAGAATCCGGAGCTTAAACATTCAAAGCTAACTTAGAATTCAGAACCCATAGCTTTGAATTTAATTCTTAAAAAACTCGGAACTTAGAACTAAAACTGTGAATTTTTAACTGAAAACTTAGAGCTGAGAACTCAGCACACCCAGAACTCAATACTCAGAATTAAGAACTTAGAACTCAAAACTCAGATCTCTGAAATCAAAATGTAGCCCTCAGTGCTAAGATCTCAAAGAACAATGCTCAAAACTGAGATCTTATAACTTGGAGCTCAGAGCTTAGAGCTTGGAACTATAAACTCTAAAAAGAACTCATAATTCTAAACTCATGACTCGAAAATCAGAACTCTGAGCTTTGAATTTAAAACTCAGAGCTCATAGTTTAAAACTACAAAGTTTAATCCAAACTTCCCTATAACCCGAACTCAGAGCTCAGAGCTCAGAGTTCGGAACTCAGAGTTTTAAACAATGAACTCTGAACTCAGAACTCTTAATTTTGAACTAAAAACTGAAAACTTACAAATGGATTCTGAATATTAAAAAAAAAATCACTGAATTCGAAACTCTAAACTTAAAATCTGAACTCAGAACTCAGAGTTCTGAGCTCAGAATATTCAGAACTCAAAATTTAGAAACTAGAAGTTAGAACTGATTGCTCGGAGCTTATAGTTCAGTACCTGAAGATTTGAATACAAGACACAGTTCTAAAAAACTTAGTGATCAGAATTAGAACTCATTCCAAAATTTCATTAGATTGAATTCTTTGAGAACTCAGTACTCGGAAACCAGATTCCGAAACTCCAGATTCAAGCCTCAAGACAGTTCACAAAAAAATCAAGAACCAGATTTTAGAACTTAAATCTCAAATTCAAAATAAATATCAAATTCTTCAGAATTCAGAACTTAGAACTCAAAATTCAGATCTCTGAAATCAAAACGGGCCACTCAGTGTTGAGATCCCAAAATAACCCTTCTTAGTACTTGGGCTTAGAACATAGAGCTCTAAACTCTAAAAAGAACATAGAATTTAGAGCTAAAAACTCAGAGTTCTAAACACTGAACTCTTAACTCTGAACTAAGAACTAAAAACTTACAAATCAGCATTCTGAATATTCAAAAAACAAATCACTGAATTCGAAACTCTAAACTTAAACTCTGAACTCAGAACTCAGAGCTCTGAGCTTAAAATACTCTCAGAACTCAAAACTTAGAAACTAGAAGTTAGAACTGATTGCTCTGAGCTTGTAGTTCAGTAGCTTAAGATTTGAATACAAGACACAGCACTAAAAAACTTAGTGATCAGAATCAGAACTCATTTCAAAACTTCTTTAGATTGAATTCTCAGTACACGGAACCCAGATTCCGAAACTCCAGATTCAAGCCTCAAGACAGTTCACGAAAAATCAAGAACCAGATTTTAAAACTCAAAGAGCTCAACATTTTTAACTTTCGCTGATTCGCTGATGCTATTTTTAGCTCCAAGGTTTCCGAAATCACAAAAAAAATCTGTAATTTCACAGAATTTTTAAATTTCCTATCGACTGATCCAGTAACGTGGAAAAAGTTTCTCGGCGATTTCAGTCACAAAAAATCATAAAAGGATGTTTATTTACTCTGACGTTTCGGCATGTTTATTTTGCCTTTATCAAGTAATTTTTGGGACCTAGAGAATTGTAGGAGCTAGTCGATAAGGTAGTTCCAAGCAAGGTTGCCGTAAAAAAATCTGAATTTGGCGAAAAAAAAATTCTGGATTTTTGAAATTTTACCCAAAAATTCGGTGATGGCTTTTTGTGAAGTTATTTTGTTATGTTTGATTCAAAATTTTTAAAAATTCTACTTGAGCAAAATCAATTATCATTACTAATCTCATCACAGTTTTCTAACCAGAACTTAGAAATACGAAATTTATATTGAAATGATAAATGAAAACTTTGGGAACACGATTAAACTTTAAAAAATCTGTGAACATTCCCAAAATTCTGTGATGAAATTTTGATTAGCACAAAATTTTGTGAAACCACAGATTTTTCTGTGATTTCGGCAACCTTGCCGTGGACTCATTAAACTTCCTTAACCTAGTTGGAAGCGGCAGGATTCGATCATCGATCGTCTGATCACAAATCAAACACGCTAGCTTTAGGCTAAACGATCACCCCCAGACTCTGAGGACAGAATCCAAAATTCAGAAATATTAATAGAATTTTCATATTACAATCAGAACTCGAAGAACAATCATTCAAAGCTAGAAGCGCAGAGCTCAGAATTCTTTAGCTCTGTTCTCACATCAGGATTGACACAACTTAGACTTCAATGCCTTTAAATAAAGAGGAAAATCATAATTCTGATTTAAGAAGATTGGAACACTCAATAAACTTGATTTCAATCTTCAAAATATTGCCTTAAGATATCTTAATAAAATTCTTCAAAAACGTTCTAGGAAAATCATTGCTTATAAACAACAATATTCAAATTAAAAGTTTTAAAAAATATATCGCTGAATGAAAAATTTGGCACTCATGAGACTCAGATCCAATAGCTAAGCTTCCAAAAAGCTTAGCTATTGCAGTTTACCCTATTTCGGAGTTCAGTTACAAATCGAAATTCAAATGTCCTACTGAGAAGTAAAAACTTAAAACTCCAAACTCAAGCCTGAACCTAAAACATTAAAAATTTAAAGACTAAAATCGATTTTGGTCTACTTAAACGACCAGTTCTTAATTTTTTGCAGATTTAAAATTCACAATGATATTTTTCCAAACAATCACGCTTCACTGACGTTATTAGATTAATCGAAAACTATCCCAATCATTATGCGAAAATGTAAAACAGATAAAAAAAACTCTGAATAGTAAAATATTCCTAAGCACATTCAAATCATCACGAGATAACCACCACAACCACAAAACACAAAATGTAAACCACACTTTCTACAATCACCAAAAAGAAATGTAAACTCAATTCACCATTTGTAACCTATCGTGCGCCATAAGATGTTAGAAGCAAAATTTGAAAATGATTGTAAGTCTTTCGAGAAAAAAAAAAAAATAGGAAGATTAACGTTCAAATTTATTAAAATTTGAATCACTGTAACCAGTTCTTCTGACAAAAATCGGTTAAAAATAAACAATTGAGGAACCAAATTCGTCGTACGAATATTGATCAGTGAAAATTAGTCTTTAGGAAGATAAATTTAAAAAAAAATGAAAGCAAAGCACCCAGAAGAACTTTATAAAATAGTAAAAAAAAACAATCAATGAATAATTGTATCAATACTAGCCAGTAAGAGTAAGTAAAAGTATGGATAAAAAAAATTAAAGAAAGAAAGAAAACACAAGTGCAATTTTTAACATTAATGATCTTTATTTAGTCTATTTGTCTCTTTTCTCTCGTGTATGTTAGTTTACGCATGTTGATTTTTCCCCCCAGCTAAGCGCTTCCTTGTAAAGTACCTAGTAGAAGAAAAAAAAAGTTTGGCCACTGCAGAACTTTTATTGTTATTCGATTAAGATGGTGAGAAAAAAAATCTAGAAGCAAAATAAATCTACTTATCACCGATTGTTCATTTTTGTTTCCTCAGCTATCTACTTAAGTCTTCTGTTGTTGTTTTTTTTCTGTCTTCACTTCCAGCAGTGTAAGTGCAAAAACACTCAAAGTATTCCCCCCCTGTAAATAGTTAGTGCTAGCCAGTAAAGCGAATCGAGAAGAAAATTAAGTCCATTATTATTTTTCGAAAACGAAAAAAAAACGAAAATATTAAGCGAATGAGTGTGGACTTAAAGAAGAAATTAGCAAATGAACTCGGAACAAAATTACTCAGAAACCTTTAGACGCAAGACGTGTGTTGTAGCGAAAATCTAATCTGTATCTTTTGTAAGTGAAAAACGATTTAAAACGTAGGTCAATGTAATTTAAGTTATTTTCTGAGCCGATGGTTGCCGGGCAGTCGAAATAGGGTTTGGATTATTTGCCCCAATGATGTTACATTTCTTGAAAAAAATTTCAAAACCCTTTCAAAAAAGATATTTAAAATAACTCAAACAAGTGTTTAGTCAAAATTTAATCCAAGCATGAAAACTGTGGAAATGTTTTATAGAAGCTTCGACAATAGCTCGTTATCCATCGGTCGGCATAGGTTATTATTATTATGAAACAATAAAGTTTACCCTTTAAAAATGTTGATCAAAAATAAAATTGTGATTGTGATTTTTTTTCCGGACTAACTGTTTTGAAGAAAATCCTATTTTTTCTATTGATGACAAGTTGAGAGTTCAGATTTTTAGAAAATTACCAAAAGTCTCTTTAAATAGTTCTAAATCAAATAAATCACCTCAGAAAGAATATTCAAATCAATACTCGCAATAACCAACACAGAATTAGGATGAATTTTTTGACATGTTTTGGCATTTTTGTAATTTTCTGATTTTTTTTTATTTTTTGTATTTTTGTAATTTTTTGTAATGTTTTGTTATTTTTTGTATTTTTGTATTTTTTTTAATTTTTTGTAATTATTTGTAATTTTTGTAATTTTTTGTAATTTTTTGTATTTTTTGTAATTTTTTGTAATTTATTGTAGTTTTTGTAATTTTTTGTAATTTTTTATAATTTTTTGAAATTTTTTTGTATTTTTTTGTAATTTTTTGTAATTTTTTGTAATTTTTTGTTATTTTTTGTAATTTTTGTAATTTTTTTGGAATTTTTGTAATTTTTGTAATTTTTGTAATTTTTGTAATTTTTGTAATTTTTGTAATTTTTGTAATGTTTGTAATTTTTGTTATTTTTGTAATTTTTGTTATTTTTGCTATTTTTGTAATTTTTGTAATTTTTGTAATTTTTGTAATTTTTGTAATTTTTGTAATTTTTGTAATTTTTGTAATTTTTGTAATTTTTGTAATTTTTGTAATTTTTGTAATTTTTGTAATTTTTGTAATTTTTGTAATTTTTGTAATTTTTGTAATTTTTGTAATATTTGTAATTTTTGTAATTTTTGTAATTTTTGTAATTTTTGTAATTTTTGTAATTTTTGTAATTTTTGTAATTTTTGTAATTTTTGTAATTTTTGTAATTTTTGTAATTTTTGTAATTTTTGTAATTTTTGTAATTTTTGTAATTTTTGTAATTTTTGTAATTTTTGTAATTTTTGTAATTTTTGTAATTTTTGTAATTTTTGTAATTTTTGTAATTTTTGTAATTTTTGTAATTTTTGTAATTTTTGTAATTTTTGTAATTTTTGTAATTTTTGTAATTTTTGTAATTTTTGTAATTTTTGTAATTTTTGTAATTTTTGTAATTTTTGTAATTTTTGTAATTTTTGTAATTTTTGTAATTTTTGTAATTTTTGTAATTTTTGTAATTTTTGTAATTTTTGTAATTTTTGTAATTTTTGTAATTTTTGTAATTTTTGTAATTTTTGTAATTTTTGTAATTTTTGTAATTTTTGTAATTTTTGTAATTTTTGTAATTTTTGTAATTTTTGTAATTTTTGTAATTTTTGTAATTTTTGTAATTTTTGTAATTTTTGTAATTTTTGTAATTTTTGTAATTGTGTAATTTTTGTAATTTTTGTAATTTTTGTAATTTTTGTAATTTTTGTAATTTTTTTAATTTTTGTCATTTTTGTCATTTTTGTCATTTTTGTCATTTTTGTCATTTTTGTCATTTTTGTCATTTTTGTCATTTTTGTCATTTTTGTCATTTTTGTCATTTTTGTCATTTTTGAAATTTTTGAAATTTTTGTAATTTTAGTCATTTTTGTAATTTCTGTAGTTTTTGTAATTTTTGTCATTTTTGTCATTTTTGTCATTTTTGTCAGTTTTGTCATTTTTGTCATTTTTGTCATTTTTGTCATTTTTGTCATTTTTGTCATTTTTGTCATTTTTGTCATTTTTGTCATTTTTGTCATTTTTGTCATTTTTGTCATTTTTGTCAGTTTTGTCATTTTTGTCATTTTTGTCATTTTTGTCATTTTTGTCATTTTTGTCATTTTTGTCATTTTTGTCATTTTTGTCATTTTTGTCATTTTTGTCATTTTTGTCATTTTTGTCATTTTTGTCATTTTTGTCATTTTTGTCATTTTTGTCATTTTTGTCATTTTTGTCATTTTTGTCATTTTTGTCATTTTTGTCATTTTTGTCATTTTTGTCATTTTTGTCATTTTTGTCATTTTTGTCATTTTTGTCATTTTTGTCATTTTTGTCATTTTTGTCATTTTTGTCATTTTTGTCATTTTTGTCATTTTTGTCATTTTTGTCATTTTTGTCATTTTTGTCATTTTTGTCATTTTTGTCATTTTTGTCATTTTTGTCATTTTTGTCATTTTTGTCATTTTTGTCATTTTTGTCATTTTTGTCATTTTTGTCATTTTTGTCATTTTTGTCATTTTTGTCATTTTTGTCGTTTTTGTCATTTTTGTCATTTTTGTCATTTTTGTCATTTTTGTCATTTTTGTCATTTTTGTCATTTTTGTCATTTTTTTTTCATTTTTGTCATTTTTGTCATTTTTGTAATTTTCGTCATTTTGGTCATTTTTGTCATTTTTGTCATTTTTGTAATTTTTGTAATTTTTGTAATTTTTGTAATTTTTGTAATTTTTGTAATTTTTGTAATTTTTGTAATTTTTGTAATATTTGTAATTTTTGTAATATTTGTAATTTTTGTAATTTTTGTAATTTTTGTAATTTTTGTAATTTTTGTAATTTTTGTAATTTTTGTAATTTTTGTAATTTTTGTAATTTTTGTAATTTTTGTAATTTTTGTAATTTTTGTAATTTTTGTAATTTTTGTAATTTTTGTAATTTTTGTAATTTTTGTAATTTTTGTAATTTTTGTAATTTTTGTAATTTTTGTAATTTTCGTAATTTTTGTAATTTTTGTAATTTTTGTAATTTTTGTAATTTTTGTAATTTTTGTAATTTTTGTAATTTTTGTAATTTTTGTAATTTTTGTAATTTTTGTAATTTTTGTAATTTTTGTAATTTTTGTAATTTTTGTAATTTTTGTAATTTTTGTAATTTTTGTAATTTTTGTAATTTTTGTAATTTTTGTAATTTTTGTAATTTTTGTAATTTTTGTAATTTTTGTAATTTTTGTAATTTTTGTAATTTTTGTAATTTTTGTAATTTTTGTAATTTTTGTAATTTTTGTAATTTTTGTAATTTTTGTAATTTTTGTAATTTTTGTAATTTTTGTAATTTTTGTAATTTTTGTAATTTTTGTAATTTTTGTAATTTTTGTAATTTTTGTAATTTTTGTAATTTTTGTAATTTTTGTAATTTTTGTAATTTTTGTAATTTTTGTAATTTTTGTAATTTTTGTAATTTTTGTAATTGTGTAATTTTTGTAATTTTTGTAATTTTTGTAATTTTTGTAATTTTTTTAATTTTTGTCATTTTTGTCATTTTTGTCATTTTTGTCATTTTTGTCATTTTTGTCATTTTTGTCATTTTTGAAATTTTTGAAATTTTTGTAATTTTAGTCATTTTTGTAATTTCTGTAGTTTTTGCAATTTTTGTCATTTTTGTCATTTTTGTCATTTTTGTCATTTTTGTCATTTTTGTCATTTTTGTCATTTTTGTCATTTTTGTCATTTTTGTCATTTTTGTCATTTTTGTCATTTTTGTCATTTTTGTCATTTTTGTCATTTTTGTCATTTTTGTCATTTTTGTCATTTTTGTCATTTTTGTCATTTTTGTCATTTTTGTCATTTTTGTCATTTTTGTCATTTTTGTCATTTTTGTCATTTTTGTCATTTTTGTCATTTTTGTCATTTTTGTCATTTTTGTCATTTTTGTCATTTTTGTCATTTTTGTCATTTTTGTCATTTTTGTCATTTTTGTCATTTTTGTCATTTTTGTCATTTTTGTCATTTTTGTCATTTTTGTCATTTTTGTCATTTTTGTCGTTTTTGTCATTTTTGTCATTTTTGTCATTTTTGTCATTTTTGTCATTTTTGTCATTTTTGTCATTTTTGTCATTTTTTTTTTCATTTTTGTCATTTTTGTCATTTTTGTAATTTTCGTCATTTTGGTCATTTTTGTCATTTTTGTCATTTTTGTCATTTTTGTCATTTTTGTCATTTTTGTCATTTTTGTCATTTTTGTCATTTTTGTCAGTTTTGTCATTTTTCATTTTTTTCATTTTCGACAATTTTGTCATTTTTGTCATTTTTCATACTTTTAATTTTTTTTTTTTTTTTTTTTCATTTTGGTCATTTTTGTTATTTTTGTAATTTTTTCATTTTTTTAATTCTTTTTTTTTATTTTTTTTTTTATTTCTGTCATTTTTGTCATTTTCTTCATTTTTGTATTTTTGTAATTTATATATTTTTCTGGATTTTTATAATTATTGTCATTTTTGTTATTTTTGTAATTTTTATAATTTTCGTAATTTTTGTTATTTTTGTGATTTTTGTCGTTTTTTTTTTTAATTTTTAAATTTTTGTAATTTTGTCAAAACTAAATTTTTGAACTCCTTTTTATAATCTTTCACTCAGCACTTTGCCCTTTGCCTTCTGCTTCACTTCCTGAAGATGATGATGAGATGATCATGATCATGAGCACAATGACTCTAACCCGGGTAACTTTTGACCCCCCTTTTTCCAGTCAGTCAGTCAGTCAGTACCTACTGGCTACGAGTCGGCTTCATAAACGCCATTTACATTTCCCGTTCGCTTAGCCCTTGCCTTGGTGGGTTTATCATATTTAATTTCTTACCTTCCAGCTTCATCTGAAGAAAGATAATGCGCCAAGACCCCTCATCTTGAGAAGGTCTCTTCTAGTTGCTATAGGCCCATTTTGAAAATTCGAAGACACCCGAAACTAACCTGGGTTCGGTTTAACCTCGACCGAGAGTCAACCAAAGTCTATGGGGTCCCGGATTGAGATGAACAAAAAGTAGGAGGTAGAAAAAATAGATGGCCATTTTAATGGGGATCGGAACAGGTTTGGAGGCTTGGTCTGAGATAGCATCGCAAGGGTTCCCTTCGGAAGGCTTCTTTTATTTTGTTTTTATTATGGACTTAATCTTTCTTCAGTTGTTCTATTGATTACAACATTCATTATTTTCGTACTAAGAAAATATTTACATGAATGAGCTCAGCAGATTTATGAATTGGTGGTAGGAAATGAGGAAACATCCAATCAATTCTAAAATTTTAATAGAATAGAAAGAGCGATACAATACTATCAAATTTGTCAAATTATCTGAGGCATCGCAAATCTAGAATTGAGAAGTTTAAAAAAGGGTCCTTTATTTTCTCCAATTGGATCTAGCAATAACTTCGGACTTGCCTGTCAATTCCTTCACCAATCAATCAGTAAAATATCAATCGGTTGACTGATCACTTCTTTCTCCCACTTCTTGATATCGGTTGGGACAACATGGAATACAAATTTAGAAATTGACCCATATTCTATCTGTGGATCAGCAGCGGTGGGCTTATTTCTCCATCCAAGTCCATGTTTACTTTACTCGGGTTTGACTGCTTCCTGCACATAACCTTCTATGACGTTTGTTGGGTTTGATTTTCTGTTATTGTCACTTGCTATAGATGTTGCTTTCATCAACTGCTACTGAATCGTTTTGTGGAACACATCTTTTACGTGTTTACTCTTTATCAGAGCAAAAGATCGTGTGAAAAAGTTCAAAACGGTTCCTTTTTTTGGAGTTATCAATTTAACATAGAGGATTGCTTTTTTAATGCAACTATCATTGTATTAAATTTACATTACATTTACATTACATTTACATTACATTTACATTACATTTACATTACATTTACATTACATTTACATTACATTTACATTACATTTACATTACATTTACATTACATTTACATTACATTTACATTACATTTACATTACATTTACATTACATTTACATTACATTTACATTACATTTACATTACATTTACATTACATTTACATTACATTTACATTACATTTACATTACATTTACATTACATTTACATTACATTTACATTACATTTACATTACATTTACATTACATTTACATTACATTTACATTACATTTACATTACATTTACATTACATTTACATTACATTTACATTACATTTACATTACATTTACATTACATTTACATTACATTTACATTACATTTACATTACATTTACATTACATTTACATTACATTTACATTACATTTACATTACATTTACATTACATTTACATTACATTTACATTACATTTACATTACATTTACATTACATTTACATTACATTTACATTACATTTACATTACATTTACATTACATTTACATTACATTTACATTACATTTACATTACATTTACATTACATTTACATTACATTTACATTACATTTACATTACATTTACATTACATTTACATTACATTTACATTACATTTACATTACATTTACATTACATTTACATTACATTTACATTACATTTACATTACATTTACATTACATTTACATTACATTTACATTACATTTACATTACATTTACATTACATTTACATTACATTTACATTACATTTACATTACATTTACATTACATTTACATTACATTTACATTACATTTACATTACATTTACATTACATTTTCATTACATTTACATTACATTTACATTACATTTACATTACATTTACATTACATTTACATTACATTTACATTACATTTACATTACATTTACATTACATTTACATTACATTTACATTACATTTACATTACATTTACATTACATTTACATTACATTTACATTACATTTACATTACATTTACATTACATTTACATTACATTTACATTACATTTACATTACATTTACATTACATTTACATTACATTTACATTACATTTACATTACATTTACATTACATTTACATTACATTTACATTACATTTACATTACATTTACATTACATTTACATTACATTTACATTACATTTACATTACATTTACATTACATTTACATTACATTTACATTACATTTACATTACATTTACATTACATTTACATTACATTTACATTACATTTACATTACATTTACATTACATTTACATTACATTTACATTACATTTACATTACATTTACATTACATTTACATTACATTTACATTACACAACTAAAATTATGAACACCTTAAAGAAAAGTGTTCCTAATTTGGTCACAGTACTCTAATGTGTGCCGTTAGCCTAGTCGGTTGAATAATTCTACTGAATCAAAGCAATCGAGAGATTCCCTTCAATTGAACACCAAAAGTTTAGGAACCGGTATTTCGATAACAACTTTATATCTTCTTCAGTGAGCGTTTGAATTTCATTTGGTGTTAATTGGAAACATGGTAAACTTTTATAAACTGTTTTTGTTGATGAAATTATAAGCTCTCGATCCAAATCTCCAAAATTTAGGAAAAAAAATCTACGCTTTCTGTATTTAAGTAGTGCAACTATGTTTGCCGACTTGGAAATTAACGATGCACCTCACACGTGACGAGTAAGTAGTGAGTAACAAGTAGCAAGTAGGTAACACTTTCTCCCTTGCTAGACGGAACAACAACAACAACAACACCGCCATCTGTGAGCCCGTATTAGGAACAAACATCTGAACTGAGATAGTAGATGCCAAATAAATAGCGCACTTCAAGCAAATAAAAGTTTGTGCATGAGCCATCACAACACTTAAGGAAGATCGAGTGGCCACAAACAACAATTGCACACCTGTTGATGGAAGTTGTTATTTGCTCGGTTTTTGATCAACTCGGATGAGCAGCTAAATCGGAAAACAAACTTCAATCCCAGCAGGCTGCTCGCTTGCTCATATTAAGAAGGCAACAACGAGATGTTGTTGTTGGTTGCTAGTTTTCCACGATCGTAGCAAGCCGTTTCGAACATATTATGGGCAACAACAAACATCTCTTGAACTTGGGAGTTTCGCCTTAAACGAATCCGTCTTAGTTAGGAACACCCCGTGTATGGCAACTGGAGAACTGAAAAGCTCAGCGAAAATAGGTAGGTAAGTAAAAAATAAAAGCTTCAAACCAACAATCAACGGGGAGATGTGATGTGATGTGGAGTGTGGAGAGCAAGCGAAGAGCAAAATAAAAAAAAAGGGGAGAAGAAAAGTGTGTCGTAACCTAGATTTTTCTTGCTTTTTCCGTCTTCCTCGCCCTGGTTCGCTGCTGGTGGTGGTGTTAAGCCATCATCATTGGGAGGCAGCTTAAGTCTAACCGCAAACACATCAGTGGGCTCTCTAGGCCTATAACTACCTCCTCCTAACCTATCTAAGTAAGGTCTTGGGGTGCCGGCTTGCTTTGCTGCCTGCCCGGATAATAGTAGGCCGTTCCAGAGCCTATCCATTAGGCTTTTGCCAATTCACTTTCCTGCGAGAAAGTTATTTGGCGACACATCCGCTTAACCCGTTCTGACTTGAAGTCGTAAAAACCTTCAGCGAAAGATTAGGTAAAAACATGGTAGTTCACATGAAAGAATAATAATGGTTTGAAATTTTAAAATACATTTCACTACCAACGAGTTTATCTTAGGTATATACTTATTATATGGCATGATTTTTCAAAAACACACGTCAGCATCTGAGATCAACTGTCAAAACTTTGCCGTTAAAACTTGTCTCATAGAAGATGAAATGGGCAGAATGTAATAATAATAATAGCTTACATGTTGAATCCACATTTTCAACAACTGACTGTCGAAGTCTTTCTATTAGCACCTGTCCGATTTGGGCTGTTCCGCCCTGCTCAAAATATCCCCCTAGCTAGAATAGATTCAAAGGTGTCCAAAATCTGGAACTGGATTGAGTGATCCCAATCTACGGGGGTCTAATCAGATTATGAGTGATATCCGAACTGTTTGGATTTCCAGTTTTGAACAAAACCGAAAAACACAATCCTGTTTGCGTGATTCGGAACCCGTTAATCTGTCAGTCGGGACTGGATCAACTGAATTTCTGGAGAAAACCTGTTGACGTGATTTTGGACAATGCATGCGATGATTGAGGTTTGAATGAACCGTTGTTTTGTTCACGTGTTTTGTTTATCGACTGAACTTAGAAGAAGTTAAAAGTCGATGTCATTTTTGTTGTCAACATTTGTCAAAATTGTCAAAATTGTCAAAATTGTCAAAATTGTCAAAATCGTCAAAATTGTCAAAATTGTCAAAATTGTCAAAATTGTCAAAATTGTCAAAATTGTCAAAATCTTCAAAATTGTCAAAATTGTCAAAATTGTCAAAATTGTCAAAATTGTCAAAATCTTCAAAATTGTCAAAATTGTCAAAATTGTCAAAATTGTCAAAATTGTCAAAATTGTCAACCTTGTCAAAATTGTCAAAATTGTCAAAATTGTCAAAATTGTCAAAATTGTCAAAATTGTCAAAATTGTCAAAATTGTCAAAATTGTCAAAATTGTCAAAATTGTCAAAATTGTCAAAATTGTCAAAATTGTCAAAATTGTCAAAATTGTCAAAATTGTCAAAATTGTCAAAATTGTCAAAATTGTCAAAATTGTCAAAATTGTCAAAATTGTCAAAATTGTCAAAATTGTCAAAATTGTCAAAATTGTCAAAATTGTCAAAATTGTCAAAATTGTCAAAATTGTCCAAATTGTCAAAATTGTCAAAATTGTCAAAATTGTCAAAATTGTCAAAATTGTCAAAATTGTCAAAATTGTCAAAATTGTCAAAATTGTCAAAATTGTGAAATTGTCAAAATTGTCAAAATTGTCAAAATTGTCAAAATTGTCAAAATTGTCAAAATTGTCAAAATTGTCAAAATTTTCAAAATTGTCAAAATTGTCAAAATTGTCAAAATTGTCAAAATTGTCAAAATTGTCAAAATTGTCAAAATTGTCAAAATTGTCAAAATTGTCAAAATTGTCAAAATTGTCAAAATTGTCAAAGTTGTCAAAATTGCCAAAATTGTCAAAATTGTCACAATTGTCAACCTTGTCAACCTTGTCAAAATTGTCAAAATTGTCAAAATTGTCAAAGTTGTCAAAATTGTCAAAATTGTCAAAATTGTCAAAATTGTTAAAATTGTCAAAATTGTCAAAATTGTCAAAATTGTCAAAATTGTCAAAATTGTCAAAATTGTCAAAATTGTCAAAATTGTCAAAATTGTCAAAATTGTCAAAATTGTCAAAATTTAAAAATTGTCAAAATTGTCAAGATTGTCAAAATTGTCAAAATTGTCAAAATTGTCAAAATTGTCAAAATTGTCAAAATTGTCAAAATTGTCAAAATTGTCAAAATTGTCAAAATTGTCAAAATTGTCAAAATTGTCAAAATTGTCAAAATTGTCAAAATTGTCAAAATTGTCAAAATTGTCAAAATTGTCAAAATTGTCAAAATTGTCAAAGTTATAAAAATTGTCAAAATTGTCAAAATTGTCAAAATTGTCCAAATTGTCAAAAGTGTAAAAAGTGTCGAGGTGTCAATATTGTCAAAATTGTCAAAATTGTCAAAATGGTCGAAACTGTCAAAATTGTCAAAATTGTCAAAATTGTCAAAATTATCAAAATTGTCAAAATTATCAAAGTTTAGAATTGTCAAAATTGGAAAAATTGGCAACATTATCAACATTGTCAAAATGGTTAAATTTGTCAAAGTTTTCAAAATTTGAAAATATAATTTGGATGAAGTTTTATTCTGTTTTGTTCGAGAAATTATTATAGATAGGCACCTGCTGACGGCATTTGTCAGAGTAGATTCTTTCGAGATCGTGAGGATCACTGCCGTTGATGGATTAAGTAAAATCTAAAAAAACCGCCGTTGATTGATCGATCTTGGGCGCGTGTTGGCTCTCTCAGGTGTAACCAATTTGTTGGATTTGCTTTACCAAATGCAGCAGACACAAACCGCCTCAACCAACCGTTCAAGTTCACGCACTTGGGAAATCCCTTTTGGTTTCAGCTAAATCTGATCGATCTGTCCGATCGGTCGATCGATCGATCCAATTACCGAGCGCCTTTGTATGGGTGACCGAAATTTAGGAAAATTTTGCTCTGTCTTTAATTTGCTTATTGTTTGGTGGTTTTGGATCGTTGCATTTGGAGATAACTTTTTTTTTTCTTCAATCTACTGATCCACAATATCTGGCGCAACATGATTGGAAAATGCGTTTGCGAATGAGATTTGTGGTTTAACTAAGAACGATGAAATCAATTTGCGCAAGTTTGGAACATTGAAATCAATCAAGTTTTCCAATGAACTTTTTCTTGTTAAATATATTTACTTTACGGTTCAAAACATTGATTTTGTTTTTAAGTCATGAACGATTTTCGTATGGTTGATTGCTCTAAAGATTATTGGAAACAGCTTCAGTTTTTATGTGACAAGTGGTCCGAAAAAATGTCAATCTAGTCAAACTTTCCAAAACAACAAAGTCATACGAAGCTCTCTAGTCTGTCCAACAGAAAATTTTAGGTTGAAATTGGATCACTTGATTGCTCAATTTAGACGACCGAATGTTTTTTTAAGAAAAGTGATTCTAGACTCTCGACTATCAACTCTCGATTCTCGACTCTCGTCTCTCAACTCTCGACTCTCGACTCTCGACTCCCGACTCTCAACTCTAGACTCTCGACTCTCGACCCTCGACTCTCGACCCTCGACTCTCGACTCTCGACTCTTGACTCTCGACTCTCGACTCTCGACTCTCGACTCTCGACTCTCGACTCTCGACTCTCGACTCTAGACTCTCGACTCTAGACTCTCGACTCTCGACTCCCGACTCCCAACTCTCGACTCTCAACTCTCGACTCTCGACTCTCGACTTCCAACTCTTAACTCTAGACTCTCGACTCTCGACCCTCGACTCTCGACCCTCGACTCTCGACCCTCGACTCTCGACCCTCGACTCTCGACCCTCGACTCTCGACCCTCGACTCTCGACTCTCGACTCTCGACTCTCGACTCTCGACTCCCGCCTCGACTCTCAACTCTCGACTCTCGACTCCCGACTCTCAACTCTAGACTCTCGACTCTCGACCCTCGACTCTCGACCCTCGACTCTCGACCCTCGACTCTCGACCCTCGACTCTCGACCCTCGACTCTCGACCCTCGACTCTCGACCCTCGACTCTCGACTCTTGACTCTTGACTCTCGATTCTCGACTCTCGACTCTCGACTCTAGACTCTCGACTCTCGACTCTCGACTCTCGACTCTCGACTCTCGACTCCCGACTCTCGACTCCCGACTCTCAACTCTAGACTCTCGACTCTCGACCCTCGACCCTCGACTCTCGACTCTCGACTCTCGACTCTCGACTCTCGACTCTCGACTCTCGACTCTCGACTCTCGACTCTCGACTCTCGACTCTCGACTCTCGACTCTCGACTCTCGACTCTCGACTCTCGACTCTCGACTCTCGACTCTCGAATCTCGAATCTCGACTCTCGAATCTCGACTCTCGACTCTCGACTCTCGACTCTCGACTCTCGACTCTCGACTCTCGACTCTCGACTCTCGACTCTCGACTCTCGACTCTCGACTCTCGACTCTCGACTCTCGGCCCTCGACTCTCGACTCTCGACTCTCGAATCTCGGCTTACGACTCTCGACTCTCGACTCTTGAATTCCTTGACTCTTGGACCCTTAGATTCTGGATCACAAGACTTTTGAACTCTTTGACAATTCAATACGGCGACTCTTTAACTCTTGAACTCTTGGACGGTTGGACTCTGACCCTTTATTCTAAATTGTTGAAGTCTTGAACTCTGGGACTTTAGGACTCTTAGACACTTGGACCCTTGAAATCTTGAACTTTTCAACTCTTCAAAACTGAGGTTCTTTAACTCTTAAACTTTTGGACTCTTGGACTCTTAGAATCTTGGAACCTTGGAAGCTATTGGACTCTTAGACACTTAAACTCTTGAACTCTCGAACTTTTGAGCTCTTGGACTCTGGAACTCTTATACTCTTGGAATCTTGAAATCTTGAGCTCTTAAACACTTGGACTCCAGGACTCTCAGACACTAAGACTCTTGAACTCTTGATCTCTTGGACTTTTGGAAACATAGTTACTTCTGGACTCATAGGCAGTATAGACTCTTGAACTCTTGGACTCTTGGACATTTGGTCCTTTAGACTCTCGTACTCTTGAACTCTTGCACTTTTAAACTCTTGGATGATTGAACTCCTGGACTCTTAGATACTTAGATTCTTGAACTTTTGAACTCTTGGACTCTTGAACTCTTATACTCTTGAAATCTTGAAATCTTGAGCTCTTGGACACTTGGTCTCTAGTACTCTCAGAAACTTAGCCTCTTGAACTCTTGATCTCATGGACTCTTGGAAACATAGATACTTCTTGACACTTATGCAGTATAGACTCTTGAAATTTTTGACCCTTGGACTCGGGGACTCACACCTCTCGTTTTTCGACGCTCGAGCTCTTAAACACGATGACTCTTGGCCTCTGAACTCATTAACTATTGGAATCTTTTATTCTGGACTCTTAGGTTTTTGGACTCTTGAACTCTTAAGCATTTCGTCTATTGGACATTCGTACACTTGAACTCTCAGAATGTTGAAATTTTGTACTCACAGACGTTTGGACTCTTGAACACTTACAATCTTGAACTTTTAAACTCTTGTTCTTTTAGACTTTAAACTCTTGTGATGTTGATCTCCTGCACTCTTGATCTCTTGCACTTTTGAACTCTTGGACTCTTGAACTCTTGAACTCTAAGACACTTAAACTCTTGAACTCTTGAACTCTTGAACTCTTGAACTTTTGAACTCTTGAACTCTTGAACTCTTGGATTTTTGGACTCTCATACCCTTGAAATCTTGGGCTCTTAGACTCTTGACCCAAGGGCTCTCAGGCACTTAGAATCTTGAACTCTTGATCTCTTGAACTCTTGGAAGATTTGGAGATTCTTGAAATCTTGAAATCTTTGACTCTCTGACACTTGGACTCTTGGACACTTACAATCTTGAATTCTTAAAATATTGAACTTTTAGACTTTTAGACTCTTGTGCTTTTGATCTCCTGCACTCTTTAACTCTTGCACTTTTGAACTCTTGGACTCTATAACTCTTAGACACTTAAACTTTTGAACTCTTGACTCTTGGATTTTTGAACTCTCATACTCTAGGAATCTTAAAATCTTGGGCTCTTAGACACTTGGACACTAGGACTCTCAGACAGTTAGGTTCTTGATCTCTTGAACTCTTGGACACATAAATTCTTGAACTTTTGAACTCTTAGCTCTTTCGTGCGCTTTCTCATTGAAATACGTTGAAAAAAAAATATCGACCGGCCACAGTGCTAGCTACTTTTCGCGCGAAGAACCGGCTCGATCGCGCAAATTCATCCAAAGTTCAACCGGACATATACTGAGAATATTCTCTCGGGTATTTTTCATCGAAAATGATAATTTCTCAAAAAAATCTCAAGCTTGTTTATTAAATAATTATTGCCGTTTCTTATGGTTATGAAAATGCGCCGTTTTTCAGCGCGTACCGCAAATAACGTAGTGTCAGTCTTTTTCAATGGAAACAAATTGGAATTGTCATGAAATTCCCACAATATGTCTATAGGGTGAAGGGGTTGAACGGATAGAAATTGAAATTCTAAGCCCGACGCCCTTTTTGAGTTCCAATATGACGGCTTCCGCTCAACTTTAAAATGCTGGAAATGACTTAAAAGTAGATGAAACCCCCACCACTGACCACACTGACTTGACTCTTAGAACAAAAATTCAACCATTTTCTGTCTAATTTTTTGTTGTCAGCTTTTGCAGGTTCGCAATACCGACGGCAGGTGGCGAACCTGAAAAATTTGACAAAAAATGCCCTGTAGGAAAAATGGTCCTGTTTAGCCCGATTTTATCGTAGAAATTGCGTGTTTTATTTTTAAAGTTGGGTGGCATTTCCTAACTGGGATAGCATTTCTTCAAATTGATCGATGCGCACTCTGGAATCGACATTGCGTACTGTTGGAAAAATGATTTTTTTTTGTTTTTTTTCTGGAAAAATTATCCAGAAAACGAAATCGAGTGTCCAGTCAGTATGGTCAGTGCCCCCACAATATGAATATTTGATGAAACGGCCTAATAAGTAGAAGTTGAATTTTTCAGATCGACGCCATCTTGGAATCCAATATGGCGGCTTCAATTTATTTTCAAAATGCTGTAAATATGCAATGAACTCTGTGTAATATGGGTATTGAGTAAAAGGGCAAAAAAAAAGTAAAAAATAACAAAAACTTAACAAAAAATGCCAAAAAAATGGAAAAAACACCGAAAAAAATGTACAAAAAAATAACCAATGTTATAAAAATTGAACAAAGTAATGAAAAAAGTGTAATAAAACTGTGGCAAAATATTTTAAAAAAATTGTGACTTAAATATTTCAATCAAACGACGAAAATCTGAAAGAACTATGACAAACAAAGAAGTGAAAAATTACAGAATTTTGAACAAAATACGACAAATGTAGTAAAAAATTATGCCAAAAATATGACAAATACAGGCCCTTTCATTTTGGGCTCGAGAATTTTGTGTTGCCAAAATCGAACGGTTTTTTTTCATCAACTTTTTTCTTACCTACTAATAAATATAAACCATGGTTATCATTATTTACTCAATTTTTCATCAGTTTTTGATAATTTTTAGTCATTTTTTATTACTTTTTATCATGTTTTAAACACATTTAGAACCTTTTTTATTATGTCTAGAATGTTTGTTATTTTTATCATGTTTGTTGTTTTTGTCATTTTGAATTATATTTCAGATTTTTTTTTTGTTATTTCTTTTCTTTTGTTTGTATTTGTTTTTGAGTTTTTTTTTAATTTTTCATGTTTTTCGTCATTTTTGAGTGCTTTATAATTTAAAAAAAAACTGTTATTGTTTTTATATTTAATCAAAATTCAAGAACGTAAAAACGTATTTATGGGGTTCGTCTAAATTATATTGGTTTATTTAAAGCCAAAACTATATGGTAAGGTCGTTCCAAAGAACCGTTTGTTTTTGGCACATGTGCCAAAATCGAATGTTGTCAAAATCGAAGGTTATGTATTACAAAATTATGACAAAAATATTAAAAAAAAAACAAAAATGACTAAACTATAACAAATGTGAACATCTAAAATAAGGACAAAAATTTTAAAAATATGTCATTATAATGAATGAATATTTACAATAGAATTTCAAAAATCTAACAAACACAAAATTAGAAAAAATTATGACAAAGTTGGTAAAAATATGGCAAACATTTAACATTAAAAAGACAGATGTGGTATAAAAATTTTGACAAGAATCATGACATTATGAAGAATGGGATAAAAATTAAACAAAATTTTGACAAAAATATGTCAAAAACGATAAAATAATGACCAATACGACAGTAAAACGACAAATATTTTACAAAAATATGGCAAATGTGACAAAGAATGACGAAATAATGACAAAATATGGCAAAATTAAAACAAATTATAGGCTTGTGATATAAATGAACTTTAACAAAGATATAACACATACAATAATTACAAATTTATGTCAAAAATTGAGAATAAAATAACAAATATCTTCCAGGAGTATAACAAAGTTTTGTCAATTTTTTATATCAATATATTTTTTCGTCATATTTTTATCATATACTAGCTGATCCCGTACGAACTTCGTTTCGCTTTTAACTTTAAAGCTGATGGTTTTGTATTTTGGTTGGTAATTTGCACGCATTTTCACCCAAAAATTGCTTAAAATTTGCAAGCGACCTTTATGCTTGTCTAACAAACGGAAAATTAAAATAACAATTTGATTGACCGTCGAAAAGAACACCCGTGTACGAATTTTTGTCTTTTTCGGATGCATAACAACGAAATTACGATCTGATTATCGTCTGATTAAAATTTTTAATTCATTGATCAATTGCCCGTTTTGTAAAACACCCGTGAATGAATATTTGTCTGGATCTCATGCATAATAAAACAATTATTGCAAAAACATTAAACAGTAAATGTCTGTCGTTTAATAGAAATTTTGTTATCAGGAATCGATTCCGCGTCCTGCAAAACTCCTGTGTTGAAATTATTACCTCGATATGAAGCCTAACAACGTAATTATTGCAAAAAAAATCGAAAATATTAAGACGAACCCTTTTACTGACTTCTTGTAAAAATTTGACACGTGAAATCAATTACCTGTGCTGTAAAACTCCCATGTGCAAATTTTCATTATAATCCGATGTATAATCAAGACAATGGGCTTATTCTGAGAGTCACGTGACGTGATGTGCAAAATTTCAGATCGTTGTGCCAACTCCAGAAACCACTCTAGGCTAAAAGTTTCAGCTCAAATGCTCTGTGATTGATTTTTGGAGCTCATTCATACTAACGTTTCTTCTCTGAAACATGTCCTGGAGTCAGGATAAAGAAGTGGAATTTCATGAGTCACGTCACTCAACTCGCAGATTAACCCCCAATATAGCAAAAACAGTGAACAAATAATATGAAGAATCTGAAACAATTGAGCGTCCCTCAAAACTACTATGTGGAAATTTTCATCTCATTCCAATGTATAATAACGTCAATACCACATAAACATTGAACAGTTTATATGGACGACCCCTTTGGCTGATCTTTGACCCTGAGTTTGAAACATGGAATCGATTGATCGTTCCTCAAAATACTCTTATGCAAATTTTCATCAAAATCAAATCTATAATAACGCCAATATCGCAAAATATTGATCAGTTGATATGGACGACCCCTTTTGCCGACCCCTTCTACAAAATTTGATAACTGGAATCGATTGTCCGTTCCTTAAAATACCCGTCTGCAAACTTTCATCTCAATACAATGCATAATAACGCCAATATCGTAAAAATATTAAAAAGTTGATATGGATGACCCCTTTGGCCGACCCCTGACCCTGAATTTATTACCTGTAATCGATAGCTCGTTCCTCAAAACACTCATGTGCAAATTTTCATATCAATCCAATGCGTAATAACGTCAATATAGTAAAAACACTGAACAGTTCATATGGACGACCCCTTTTGCCGACCCCTGACATGAAATTCAATACCTGGAATCAATTTATCATCTCTCAAAATCCCTATGTGCAAATTTTTGTCACAAACCGACGAAAACTAACGTCAATATCGCGAAAACAATATTTGTCTTGTATGGACGACCCCCTTTAGAAGGGGTCATCCAAAAATCTGAAAACATTTTTCATCATTCCTGGTCCTAATGAGTATCCATGCCAAATTTCAGCTCTCTAGCTCTTCAGATGGCTGAGCCTATAGTGGACAAACAAACAAACAAACAAACAAACCCACAGAAATTGCTTTTTATATATATAGATTCGTCATATTTTAGTCAGTTTTGTCAGATTATTATCACATTTGTAATATTTTTATATTTTTCATAATTTTGTTATATTTTTGTCATTGTTTTGTTAATTTTTCATGCGATTTTTAGTCATTTACAATATTTTACAGTTGAGCGGAAGCCGCCATATTGGATTTCAAGATGATATACTCTACTAATTGAGTCATTTCTCCCGGGGGCCGACCATTCGGCCGAAGGCCGATAGGCCAAATGGATGTCAGGCCGATGGTCGCTAAGCCGAATGAGTTTAAAGGCCGACGGATGTTCGGCCGAATAGGACAAAAGGCCAAATGGATGTTAGGCCGAATGGCCACTAGGCCGAATGGCCAATAGGCCGAATGGTTGTTAGACTGAATGGTCGTTGGAATGGTTGTTAGACTGAATGGTCGTTGGGCCAAATTTACGCTAGGCCTATAAGACATATTATCCTTTTTTGCATGTTAGGCCGATCAGTGGTTAGGCCGAATGGTCGTTAGACCAAATAGTCATCAGGCCGAATGGTCATCAGGCCGAATGGATGCAAGGCCGGATTCGACCATTCAGCTTTGCGACCAACTCGGCCTATCGTACATTCGGCTTTACGACCATTCAATCTAATGACCATTCGGCCTAGTGACCATTCAGACTTATGAGCATTCAGCCTATCGTCCATTCGGCCTTACGACCTTTCGGCCTAGCATCCATTCGGTCTTGCGACCATTTGGCCTTACGATCATTCGTCCTTACGATCATTCGGCCTAGTGATTATTCGGCCAAATAACCATTCGGCAGAACATTATTTCGGCCTTGCGTCATTTCGGCCTAACAGCCTTCGGCCGAATAATCCATTCGGCTTAGTGGCCTGTTCGGCCAGATAGTCCATCCGGCCTAACGTCCATCGGCTGAATGTCCTTCGAACGAATGGCTTTCGGTCTCATGACTTTCGGCTGAATGACCCAGCCTTATTTCTCTCTTTACCCATATTGATTTTCAGTCATTTAACACGTTCGTCGCCAAGCGCATTTTGGTAGTTTAACTTGCCAGCCCTGAAGCAATTCTCGGAGCGTGAGAAATAAATGGAGAAGAGTTCAATATTTAAAACGCGTGGCGAAACTGAGAGGATGACTTGAGAATTAGAGCGTCACACGTTTTTTAAGTGACGGGCCCCCTGAAAAAACACCCGTCACCCGGATATGGGTCCCATGGCAACGAACGTGTTAAAGCATTTTGAAGTTAGGCGGAAGCAGCCCCATTTTGGATTTCAAAATGGCGTCAAAAAATCATTATCCGACGTCCTCACAAGGTCACGAGTATTCATTTCCTTTAGATTCCTCTTCAAAATCCATGCGGTCCTGGAATTCGCAAGGATTTTTTTACGCGGTTTTCCGGAATCAACGCGACTCAACAAGATTTTTTCACGGGTAATTAATTTTTGCAAAACACTGAAGGTTTTTTTAGAGTTGAGCCGCTTCGCAATCCACGTGCACTGTGGCCGGCCTTCAAAAACGAATTTGCAAAATGAGCCATCTCCAAATTGTCAAACGAACAGTTGATTTCTCATTGTTTACAAGTATTTTGACAACCTCCGGTCCGCTGAATAACAACAACATTAAGCATGTTCAGTAACCGCGCAGTATCTACACGCAAAATAATTTTGAAAATAATTTTACGGTATTTTTCACGTAAACCAAGCTTTTGTTGCGTCTCATCGATTCTACGTGTGGCCTGTAGTCAATTTGTATAAATACTTCATTTTCACAGAACTTACACATGAATTTCACGTAAAGTTCAAGTGGATGACAAAAAATCCTTCTAGGTTGATATTCCTTGAGCTTTTAGTCGTACAAATTCGTGAATTCTTATTGGAAAATTAATAGTCCTCAGCTGATAGCTGGCCGAGAAACAGGAAGACGGAGATCTTATTTTTCTTGGGTTAGAAGAATCGGTATTTTGATGAGAAACGTTTTCAAAAATTTTAGTAGAACTTTTTTTTTGTTTAGATTATACTTTATGGCATTCGCGACTTTATCAAAGGTGCAGTTGGCGGATTGTTATTGAAAAACTTATCCGGTACAACTGTGTTCGATATTTGCTCTTGGGCTCGAACTCGCGGACATCGGCTAGAACTTTTATGTTTTATGAAAAATACGGAAAAAGTGTCGGTAGATTCATGTTTAGGAGAAACTCAATCTCAAAGATGCTTCCCTCAATAATCCGAGAAGGTCGTCAACCGACTTTCTGCAGATCCTGTCAAGGTGATAACCGTAACATTTCAATAATTCATCTATTCAATGCTAGAAAATTTTTCATCGTTATCATCAAAATAATTTGGTGATGATAATTGATTACCTTTTTTTTCAACTTTCACGGAATTCACAAAGCTGCGTTACGAGAGCCGTAAAGTAGCTCTGGAATCAAGATGCCTCCCGGAAGTGAATATTAATCGGCATCGGAAAGTCGAAACATTTTATTTAAAAAAAAAATATATATATATATATATATATATATATATATATATATATATATATATATATATATATATATATATATATATATATATATATATATATATATAGAGAAATAAAAGAACCGATAAACTGATCTGAACATCTAATCATTACTATTGGTCTCTCATTTCTATTATATTTCGTACTTATTTAGATTTAAATAAAAATTTTCATCTTCACATCGCGTTGAACTCACTAAATTTTCAGGTAAGTTGTAGGTGATGTTCATAATATAACAAATCTTATAAGAGGCGCGTTTACATATTCTTTTCGTAGCATCTACGTGAAATTTTTTTGTTTAAAAATTATGTTGTTTTTCACGTAGCAACGACGTGCAGACTATTTTGGGTGGAAATGTGTTTCACAATATCATTTTTAGGTAGATGAGAGTTTCTATAGATTAATCACATTTGAAACTGATAAAAAATGTGAATTTTTTACTGAAATCGAATATTTAATTTGAATCCAGTGAACGAACAATTCGCTTCACGCTCATTGTGTTCTTCCCTTAGGCTTTTGGACTCATGGCGAGACCCAATGACCGCGCATTTAAGGTGATGAGTTTCTTTTTTCTGTATAAAACCCATTTTTTGTGCGATAGCACCGATGTGGTGCAGCGGATAGGCTGGCGCGAGTGTGGTTTTGGTATGCTAGGCTTACTGGGTTCGATTCCCGGTATCGACAAGAAAACTTTTATGTTAGAATCCCCTAAGTGGCCGACAGGTAAGATGTGTTTCCTCTTATAACTAACTATATAATAAGAATGTTCAATCAGTTGCAAGCTGGCCAGGTACATATATACACGGATGCCGGAATACATGTAAGTAAACTAGTCCACCTGATTGACTCTATACATTCATTCAGTTCATACGAAGCCATGGGGTCCGGGTATGGTGTACGCGGAACTGTGGTGAATCTGTGCACCCATGGGGGATAACCAAGATACATACATACATACATACATAAAAGCCATTCTTTGTGCGATTTGTCGTATTTTTTCACAATATTCAAAGAATTCCACTTAACTCAATTAAGCCCTAACAATTCACAATCTTCCGTTCACAATTTCCAAATTATGGTTAAGAACGAAAATTACAACTTTACTCCTCGAATTTTCTTTAACTTTACTTTTTTATTTTTCTTGTCAACGCTCTCAGCAAATATGTTTCTTTTTCTAATTTTTTCGTCAAGTTTTCTGTGCGTTTCGTTAATGAGCTTACACGCTCAAGATTGTTCATTCATTTGTCAAATTTTATAAACTAAATTCTGGCTGGGTTTGTCAAAAGGGTTGAACTTCACAATTGAATTCGCTTTCATAAGAAATTGAGAAAATAGCATATTTTTGTATATTGATATGTTCGTTTATACTTAACAGCATGACCTGCACCATTAATCCCTACACGATTCTGAAAAGAAAAGCACTAAAACGTTGTATGATTAGAGTTCTTAAGGGTAAAAAATTTACAGTGTCAAATTTTCTATGAAGCAGCTATTTGAAGAAAGTATCGAGGCACCAATGGCCGCGCACTGTTCAAATTTACTTTTTCTGAACGTTTAGGAAGTTGCTGAAGAACTCATATAAAAAAATAAATCCATATTTAATATAGAGCTTATTAAATAACAACAAAGACAAAATCTAAGAAAACGATGTAAGTTTTTACTTTTTTCAGGGATTCTAAGACAACGTCAATTCGTTTTCCTTTCTGCAATCGCTAAATAGATAGTGTAGGAATCAGAAAATGTGGAATATAAAAAATTAGTTAGGCTGGAACAAATATCAATTTCTTCTTTTATCACCCCCCCTTCGAAATTTCCAAAAATCCGAAGGGGGAAATAAAAAAAGTTTGAAGTATTTAATGTAAATTCCAAAAAAAAAAAATTGAAGAATCCAAAAGATTTCAAGACGAAAAAAAAAATTTTTGGAAGATGGAAGTTATTTCATCTTTTGTATTCTTGATTTTATTGAATTTTTCGATAAAAAATTACTGGTTTTTTGGGGTTTTTGCAATGATATTGTATGCAACTTTTTTGCATACAAACTTTCGTGAAATTTATTCCAATTTATTTGTTTTTCACATTATTTTTTATTGTCCCCCCCCCCTCGCGCTGTTCCAACTCCGAGTGACAAAAGAAGGATTTGAAATTTGTTCCGGCCTTATTGATATTCGAAGAAAATAATGATCAAAGTTTAAAATGCTCGGTCATTTGTACTGTGCGGCCATTGGGCACTCTTTGAATCCTGAACACTTGAACTCTTCGACTCTTGTCCTTTGAACTCTTCGAATCTTCAACCATTGGCCTCTTTTGCTCTTGGAGTCTTCTACTACTGGACACTTGGGCTCTTGGATTCTTGGACGCTTAGACTCCTGAATTTTTGGGCTCTTGGACAATCAGACTTTTGGACTAGTGTACTCTCGGAATGTTGAGCCTTTTTGGCTCTTGTCTTCTTGAGCTCTTAAAATCTGCAATCCCAAAACTCTGGAATTCTTGGACCCTAAAATTCTTGAACACATAACCTTTTTACTCCCGGTTCCTTGAACTCTAGAACATTTTGGATTACGTTCCTTCATCCCACAAGCGTCTTGTTTCCAAGTCAATTAACAAAACTTCCATCCCAGTGATCCCAGCTTGGGATGGGGTCAACGGCATATCCCACCATAAAACCAGCATCAGCGGTGAGGCATCCTTCACCATAGAAAGATGCAATCCTAATTTATCCATACATGTGATCACCTTCAATGAGTCCGCAGCTTCGGTCAGCTTAAGCCGGTATAAAAATGATATTAAGAAAGGAACCTGAAAATGAAGAGAAGAAAAAAACACACCGAACAATCCCAAAATTACCCATTAACACACTGGCCCAGAGGTTATATTTTTCACCTTCCTTTTCGGACGAATCTTCTTTCCGTCCGTCTTTCGGTCCGTCCGTCCGTCCGTCCTTTTGAATAGTTTGTTGGACGTGTTCATGTTTTGGGATCCCAGAAGAAATTCCGCGCCACCGTCTTCTCTCTTTATGGTAAACACGGAAACAGCTGTGGGTACTGTGGGGTAAAAAAAATTTAATGTTTTCAATGAGTTAACGAAAAAAGTACAGTTTCAAAACCAAAAGCGTTTTACCCTACAGTACCCCTCCGCGATCGTTGACGATGGTAGTCGCGGGAATCCTTCTGTAGGGTGTGTATCGTTCAACCCAACAAATTGGTGACCCCTAATAAGGAAATCCAGTCCAGGCCCCGCCAGGGACCCCAATAGTAAGCAGATCACAAAAAAGGGTTGTTGCCCTGCCCTTCCTACCTGCTGGCCAGTTCATTGCATTCGATGGGATATTGAACTTTGTGTGTTGTATAATTTATTGCCCGAAAATTCGGTGTTGAATTTATCGATTCATCGAACGCGAAGGGAGTCCCATCCCATGATATTGAATTTGTTGTAAAGTTGTTCCATCGGTTCTTGATTATAAGAGAGGTATCAGGATTGCGCTACACACCAATGCTTTATTTACAATCCGATAACGAAGCAATTTTCAATTCTTTGTGGAATTTTTCCCATCAAAACATCAATTTTTTTATAATTTAGTCTCCCATACAAGATGGCCGAACAAGATATGAAGTTTTCAGAGGGGTAATCCCAAACATTTGATCGGAAGTGTGTATGCTTTCTTCTTAACGAAATGATTTTGAATTGGGTTTCGTTTATTTGAAGGAGTACCATGCGCTATAGACTAAGGAGTGTATCGAAAATTAACTATAAACATATTTGGGCCTTCTACTTACTAACGCGTGAACGCGCACAACTTTGCTCACCTGGATCTGTCAAGAGTGAACTAGCGCTTTGTTTACGTTTGAAACATTCGTTTCTCCCAATATGTCGTGAATTAAAAAAGAAGGTAAAATTCGTGTGTTGGACACTTGGATGCGAGAGAAGGGCATCTCGATGAATGAAGTGGCGGAACGTTTCGGCATTCATCCGGCGAGCATTCAATCCATCATCCACAAGTTCGGGGAACACTATACGTTCGATGATTTTCCAGGAAGAGGCAGAAAATCAGGACCATCTGACCCAAATCTGGACCGTAAGGTTATCAATCTCATCAACCGGAATCGATCGATGTCCATACGGGATTTGGCGAAAAAAGCTGGGACATTGATCGGAATGGTACAGCGGATCAAGAAGCGGAACAAACTGAAGACATACAAGAAGCAGAAAGTGTCCAAACAAACGGCTGAACCAGAGCCCGGAAGCTGTATCATCGGATACAAGTTCATGGACGATGAAACTTGTGTAAAAAAGGATTCCAGTACTCTTCCGGGACCACAATTCTACACTGTAGCTATTGGGGAGGATGTGAGTGACCACGAGAGGTCGATTGAGGTGGAAAAATTTGGCCAGAAAGTGCTTGTGTGGCAGGCAATCTGCTCCTGCGGATTGAAGTCGGCGAGTTTCTTTACAAAAGGAACATCAAATGCCGATATCAACCAAAAAGAGTGTTTGCAGAAAAGGTTGCTGCCACTTTATAAGAAAGGGTGATACGGTCAAAATTTGGTCAACATGAACTTGACGTATTTCTTTCAATTTTGCATTGAAAAAACCTGAACTCCCCTCATTTTGAAGGTGTGTGTGTGTGTGTAGAATGTTGCTCCTATTTTGATTTTGGATTTCACTCTACAGTTGTCAAAATGCCGTCCAAGGAAGAAGAGCAGCGTATCAAAATTTTGGTCCCGCATCGCAAAAATCCGAGCTACTCGCACGAAAAGCTGGCAAAATCGCTAAAAGTTGCCAAATCAACCGTTACAAATGTAATTAAAGTGTTTGGGGAACGTTTGTCGATAGCCAGGAAGTCTAGATCGGGACGAAATCGAAAACCGGAAGCCGCTGAGACGACAAAGAGAGTTGCCGGTAGTTTCAAGCGAAACCCTAACGTCCCTCTCCGAGATGCAGCAAATAAGCTGGGTGTATCGTCTACAACCGTGCATCGAGCCAAAAATGGAGCCGGATTATCGACTTACAAGAAGGTAGTGACTCCAAATCGCAATGATAAACAAAATACGACGGCCAAAGCGCGATCCCAGAGGCTGTACACGACGATGCTGACGAAGTTTGACTGCGTGGTAATGGACGACGAAACCTATGTCAAAGCCGACTACAAGCAGCTTCCGGAGCAGGAGTTTTATACGACAAAAGGAAGGGAAAAGGTAGCATATATTTTCAAGCACATGAAACTGTCAAAGTTCGTGAAGGTTTGGCAAGCCATCTGTACCTGAAGCTTGAAAAGCAGCATTTTCATAGCTTCCGGGACTGTAAACCAATAAATTTACGTGAAAGAGTGTTTGAATAAACGTCTGCTGCCTTTCCTGAAGAAACATGTTTGTTCCGTACTGTTTTGGCCGGATTTGGCATCTTGCCATTACGGTAAAAAGGCCATGGAGTGGTACGCCGCCAACAACGTGCAGGTGGTTCCAAAGGGCAAGAACCCTCCCAACACGCCGGAGCTCCGCGCAATTGAGAAATACTGCGCTATTGTCAAGCGGAACCTAAGGAAGACTAAAAAACTGCTGAGGACGAGCAGCAGTTCAAGGCAAACTGGCTTTCTGCGGCGAAGGAAGTGGACAAGGTGGCTGTACAAAATCTGATGGCAGGGGTTAAGCGTAAGGCCCGGCAAATCGGATTTGGAAAAGCGGAAGCCTAACTGAATATTTTTCCTGAATTTTATACTAATTAAACTTGAAAAAGAAATTTAATTTGATTTTTTAAATAAATGATTTCACCGATTCACACGCGTTTTCCCTTAACCAAATTTTGACCGTATAGTTGTAATTCGCCAACACTGAAAAAAAAAATGTCTATGGCATGTTTGTTATTTTGGCAACACTAGGCAAAACAAATTAAACAAAGTCAGTCATCACGACAATGGCGTGGTTGGTAGAATGAGGACAGAGAGCGCAGATTGTCAGCAGCCTACGAAAAATTTATTTCTTATTCGGCCTCCGGTAGAAAGACGGATTGGCACAAGGAGCACATATTTTAAAGGCTACTGCTACGAACAAGGTTGTTACTGATTCGGCCACTGGAAAAAGGATTTTTAAGGCTGCCGCTGCTGATTGTTTGTTTTGGTTTGGCTTTCCGGTAGATAAAGACGGAATTGCTTTGGAAGCGTAGATTTTTAGGACTGTTGCCGCTGATTGTTTGCTATGATTTGGCCATCCGGTGAAAAAAGACTGAATTGGCTTAGGAAGTGCAGATTTTTAAGTCTGCTGCTGCTGATTGATTGTTATGTTTTTGCTTTCCAGCCGAAAAAGGCGGAATGGCTTTGGAAGCTCAGATTTTTAAGACAGTTGCTGCTATTTGTTTGTTTTGGTTTGGCTTCCCGGTGTAAAAAGACGGAATGGATTTGGAAGAGCAGATTTTCAGGCAGCTTCTATTGTTTGTTTGTTATGATTTGGCCTTCCGGTGGATAAAAACGGAATGGCTTTGGAAGCGCAGATTTTTAGGACTGTTGCGGTTTGTTGTTATGATTTGGCCATCCGGTGGAAAAAGACGGAATTGGCTAGGCAAGCGCAGATTTTTAAGGCTGCTTCTGCTGATTGTTTGCTTTGATTTGGCCTTCCGGTGGAAAAAGGCGGAATAAATTGGAAGCGTAGATTTTCAGGCAGCTTCTGCTGATTGTTTCCTTTGATTTGGCCTTCTGGTAGAATAAGACGGAATTGGCTTTAAAAGCGCAGATTTTTAAGGCTGCTGTTGCTAATTGTCTGCTTCGATTTGGCCGTACCTCTACCAAAACTCTAATACCATCCATGTCAAATTAGGTTTAATATGCTCGATTTTTTTTCTCAGATATAAAAATTTATTTGAGAAAGCCTACCCCCCCCCCTCCCCCTCTTCTATTTCCCTATTGGAAAGGAGGAGGATCTCAAATAGCCATAAAAACATTTCTTGTACCCAAATAACCTTCCATTCTAAATTGGGTTCCATTTGCTTGATTAGTTTCTGAGTGATTTGAAAAATTGTAAGAGAGGCCCCCTCCTTTACATATTTTATTAGAGAAACGAATTTATTTCTTCCAGTTCTTAAGTTTGTGTTCCTGTGTGTATAAAAAGTCAGAAAGAAATGCAACACTCTATGCATTAACGGCACGGTACTTCAGGTTTCTCTACTTTGTTGAGTTTTCCAAACGATGAATTAAAATGGAAAGCATCACAAATCGATTGAAATCTTAATTTTTCGTTAAAAATAAGTTTTCTTGCTGATGAAATAAGCAGTACTTTTCTATAATTAAAATTCAACAAATTCGAAAGTTTTAAAACCGCTTTGAGAATAGCTTCTCCTAGGCGTCGATATAAACTGTGCAGGCAATCAGCGCCTTTGAACATGCATTCAGCGCCCAAACAGTTGGCGAAGAGCACAACAGCAATTTGAACTCTTTTTGAAATACAATATTTTCTCATGTTTGCGATGTTCTGATCTCTATCTCTTCGAATAATCCAACGACCCTTTGGCTATTCACTAAAAATCTGCAAGAAAATTAGCAGAAACTAAAATCGATAGCTTTCAATTTGCAAAAGTTCTTATGAAAAGTCATAGGTAATTGCCAGGTAAGTCACATAACTAGCAACTAATTGTGACTATTTGAATGGACTTAAATTTCCAGGTTTCTCCCGTTTCTCCTAAATATTTTGAAATATGATTTCAACGTACTCTTTTTGGCGTTGAAGGGTATGGTAACCCTAGTCTAAAATAATCACAGAAATATTTCTCGTATCGAAATACCCTTCCATGCCAAATTAGGTACCATTTGCTTGATCTGTGCTCGCCAGTTATTCAAACATGTGTATTTTATTTGGGAGGTCCTCTCTCCCCTTCCTGTGGGGGGGAAGGGGTTTCAAACCAAAATAAGTTTTCGACATTAAAGTGAGGGTCTCAAATTATACGTACGCAAACAACCTCTCTCGTATTATATGGACTGCTAATAAATAATTGCTAATAAGTACTTGATTTATGCCAAAAAACTCAAATGGAAGCCCCCCTTTCTTCTTCCGATCTCCTTCCGATCTCCAACTCCTGGAAAGATCCAACTTTTTCGTAATCAAAAACCCTATCATATCTAATTTGTTTGCATTGGTTGAAGAATTAGTAATACAACCCCCTCCGTCCTTTCCACACTGCTAGGCAGAAGGTCTGTAACATTCATAGAAACATATCTCGTATTTAAATACATTCACATGTCAAATTAAATTCTATTTGCCTTATCACTTAACCAGTTTTACCAACAAAATTGTATTATAGCCCCTCCTGTTTCCTGTGTACTCCCTGGAAGATGAATGTTAATTCAAATAATCATACAACCGTTTCTAGTACCCAAATGATTTCCCATGAAACATTTGGTTTCATTTGTTAGATAAATTCTTGGTTTATGCAAAACAATTTTATGGGAGCTTCCCTCTTCCCTAACGTTATCCAAAATTGAAGAAGAAAGGAGTTTTAAATAAGCATATAACCGTTTGTCGTATCAAAATTCCCTCCCATGACCAATGTGGTTCCATTTCCTCGATAAGCTCAAAAGTTATGGGGAAATTTGTAAAGGAGCCCTCCTCTCTCCTTCCTATCACTCCACTGGAAACAGGCAGTAGTACTAAGTATTCATAGAAACTTTCTTCGTACTCAAATACCCTCCCCAGCTTGGTTCCTCAAAATATCATAGTAACATTTCTAGTATTCAAATTCCTTCCCATACCAAATTTGGTTCCATTTGCTTGTTTAGTTTTTCAGTTATGCAGAAAGTCGTAAAGGGGCCCCTTTCTCTCTTTTTATATCCCCACTGGAAAAAGGGAGGGGCACCAGATATTCATTGAACCATTTCTCGTATAAATACGCATTCAAGCCAAGTTTGGTTCCATTTGCTCGAATAGTTCTCAAGTTCATTTTTTTTATAAACAATCTTACAACTTCGTAAATAAACCAAGGTTGCCGAAAAAAATTCTGTGTTTTGACGAAAAAAAATTCTGATTTTCTATGATTTTTCCAAAAATTCTGTGACGATTTTCTGTGATGCTTTTTCCATTAATTTCACTCAAAAGTCATGTCAAATTGCATCTTTTTTACATTTTACTTAAGAAAAATCAATCAACATTATCAATTTTATCATATTTCTCCAATTCAAAGATAATTATTCAAATTTGAATTGGCATAAAAAAAATTATTTCAAAAAAACGTACAAAACTTTAAAATTCTGTGAAATCTGTTAATATTTCAAAAAATCTGTGTTCTGTGACACAGATTCTGTGATGAAATTTGGCCTAAAATTCTGTGAAATTATAGATTTTTCTGTGATCTCGGCCACCTTGAAATAAACGCCGGTTTTTCCATGTTATACCACCTACTGTAATATTTGTTAAATCAATAAAGAATGATATTTTAAAAATCTACAGTTATCAATTTCATGGTTAAAATTTAAGTTGTTGGTGTCATTAGTATTTGAAATTTCGAATTTTAAGGAAGATGAAAGTAGATGTATAGAATTTAAAATTACGTAATTTTACGCGTTCGCGTTCGAATGAGAAGGCGTGGAAACCTTTTCGGTAGTTCTCCATTTTCTCCCATTATCTGTTAAAATGTTTCCAATTATCTTCTCAATATCAGCGCCAACAAAAACTAAAGATAATGGAAACCAGATTGAGTAGTAGATCCTTTTGGAAGAAATCCGAAAATTGAAAAAAAAAACGATCAAAAGATCGATTCTAGATATGTGTTTGTTTTGATTCTCTTCTTCATCTATTATTCCTTTGAAAGATTAGATTATTGACCTTGGTGCGGTGAACAACCTTTTCGAGTGAGCGGAGGTTTGGCTGACTGCAGGGCGCAAACCCTGCCGGCATCCTTCGTCAGCCTTTTCAGTCGGCAAAACCGGCAAACCGAAAGATGGCACAAGCCGACTATTAGCTGTAGGTCCTAGCTAAAGGTACGACGAAGGGTTCAATGTTCAACGCATCGTTAGTCCCTAGTACTACTCTAGCGTGAACAGCGAGCGATTTCATGATGCATTCTACACCGAAAGAAGCTATGACTGAATGATTTGTAGAAAAGTGGAACCTGGTATGTTCTACAAAAATTAAAAATTCTTTGTAAATTTGATTTCCAAATTTTATAGCTAAAACTACTATAAATAATAGTTGAAAGTGCTTGAAATTATCGTTGAATTGCTTTTAATCAATAAAACGATAGATGAACAGCTATAGAACCAAGGGGTCGACGACAGCAGTTGGGCTTTTCCTCGTCACTTGAGCGGCCTAGTGACCTTGCAAGGAATGTGTGCAACACGAGGCGCGGCATTGAACAGGTGTGTGCGCAACGCGCCTCACCTTCACGGTCGCGCGTCCGTCCGTCGATCCAACAGTCAGTCAGTCAGCCAAAAGGAAAATTCGCTCGGCGCGTCTTGAGCCGAAAGGAGAAAAACCGCATGGCTCGGCCGGATATTGCCTGCGCAAAATCTTCAAGGGGTGCTGCGCGGTGGTGGAAATTAATTGAAGCGTGCCGCTGCCGCGTGTGTATATGGCAAAGTCGTTCATAATGTCCGTCGCCTTCTTCCGAAGGCGCACGCTTCTAGATGGCTTTAGTTGATCCTAAAACAAAGATATGAAGGAATCGCGCAAGGTGGGGGTGTTTTTGAGAGAATGGATTTTCCTCGCACCTCGTTGTGGGTGCAATTTAATAATTGTATGCCCTCAGCTAGAGCATAAGCGAAGGAAAAAAATATAACAGTTTTGAAACGGTTTTCCGCCGTCCGTCTGTCTGTGGGCAGTAGGCGGTGTGTGGAAAATCTTCGTCAAGTAGCCACCAAAGAAGTAGGCGAGGGAGGATATTTGTGAATGTGCTGCACTGCACACGCAATAGTTTTGAAGCCATCAATTCGAGCGGAGATTTCTTGTTTACGTTTCGATGGCAGTGAGGTAGCGACGATGGCTACTTGGATAAACCACGCCGGATGCAGGCGGATATGAAAAAAGGATTAAGTAATTCTGTGCAGCTAGCTAGGTTGGATGTGGTGTTGCATCGCCTGCTTAGAGAGGAGGCTAACAATTTTAGCGGATATGTATTGCATGCGTTTTCCTTTTTTTTTTTGTTTTTTGTTTTTTTCGTTCGTACCCATCCGGTGATGGTGATTTGAGTTGAAGGCTTCCGATTAACTAGATTAGTAGCTTTGTTAGCGAACAGGAGCAATGAACTGAGGATGATCTTGAATTGGAGTAGCATTGAGGCAGCAGCAGTCGGTGTTATTGACAGCTTTGATTTTGAAACTGCCACCACAACAAAGCACGAAGGCAGAGCTTCGGTTTCTGGTGAATGTTCGATCTGATACCAGGGTTCTAAAGATCAAACCATGAAAACAAGCGAAAATGAGACATGAGACAAGAGACAAGAGACAAGAGACAAGAGACAAGAGACATGAGACATGAGACATGAGACATAAGACATGAGATATGAGACACGAGACATGAGACATGAGATATGAGAGATCAGATATGAGAGATAAGATATGAGACATGAGACATGAGACATGAGACATGAGACATGAGACATGAGACATGAGACATGAGACATGAGACATGAGACATGAGACATGAGACATGAGACATGAGACATGAGACATGAGACATGAGACATGAGACATGAGACATAACAAAAAATGACAAAAATGACAAAAATGACAAAAATGACAAAAATGACAAAAATGACAAAAATGACAAAAATGACAAAAATGACAAAAATGACAAAAATGACAAAAATGACAAAAATGACAAAAATGACAAAAATGACAAAAATGACAAAAATGACAAAAATGACAAAAATGACAAAAATGACAAAAATGACAAAAATGACAAAAATGACAAAAATGACAAAAATGACAAAAATGACAAAAATGACAAAAATGACAAAAATGACAAAAATGACAAAAATGACAAAAATGACAAAAATGACAAAAATGACAAAAATGACAAAAATGACAAAAATGACAAAAATGACAAAAATGACAAAAATGACAAAAATGACAAAAATGACAAAAATGACAAAAATGACAAAAATGACAAAAATGACAAAAATGACAAAAATGACAAAAATGACAAAAATGACAAAAATGACAAAAATGACAAAAATGACAAAAATGACAAAAATGACAAAAATGACAAAAATGACAAAAATGACAAAAATGACAAAAATGACAAAAATGACAAAAATGACAAAAATGACAAAAATGACAAAAATGACCAAAATGACAAAAATGACAAAAATGACAAAAATGGCAAAAATGACAAAAATGACAAAAATGACAAAAATGACAAAAATGACAAAAATGACAAAAATGATAAAAATGACAAAAATGACAAAAATGACAAAAATGACAAAAATGACAAAAATGACAAAAATGACAAAAATGACAAAAATGACAAAAATGACAAAAATGACAAAAATGACAAAAATGACAAAAATGACAAAATGACAAAAATGACAAAAATGACAAAAATGACAAAAATGACAAAAATGACAAAAATGACAAAAATGACAAAAATGACAAAAATGACAAAAATGACAAAAATGACAAAAATGACAAAAATGACAAAAATGACAAAAATGACAAAAATGACAAAAATGACAAAAATGACAAAAATGACAAAAATGACAAAAATGACAAAAATGACAAACATGACAAAAATGACAAAAATGACAAAAATGACAAAAATGACAAAAATGACAAAAATGACAAAAATGACAAAAATGACAAAAATGACAAAAATGACAAAAATGACAAAAATGATAAAAATGACAAAAATGACAAAAATGACAAAAATGACAAAAATGACAAAAATGACAAAAATGACAAAAATGACAAAAATGACAAAAATGACAAAAATGACAAAAAAGACAAAAATGACAAAAATGACAAAAATGACAAAAATGACAAAAATGACAAAAATGACAAAAATGACAAAAATGACAAACATGACAAAAATGACAAAAATGACAAAAATGACAAAAATGACAAAAATGACAAAAATGACAAAAATGACAAAAATGACAAAAATGACAAAAATGACAAAAATGACAAAAATGACAAAAATGACAAAAATGACAAAAATGACAAAAATGACAAAAATGACAAAAATGACAAAAATGACAAAAATGACAAAAATGACAAAAATGACAAAAATGACAAAAATGACAAACATGACAAAAATGACAAACATGACAAAAATGACAAAAATTACAAAAATTACAAAAATGACAAAAATTACAAAAATTACAAAAATGACAAAAAATACAAAAACGACAAAAATGACAAAAAATGACAAAAATGACAAAAATGACAAAAATAACAAAAATAACAAAAATGACAAAAATGACAAAAATGACAAAAATGACAAAAATGACAAAAATGACAAAAATGACAAAAATGACAAAAATGACAAAAATGACAAAAATGACAAAAATGACAAAAATGACAAAAATGACAAAAATGACAAAAATGACAAAAATGACAAAAATGACAAAAATGACAAAAATGACAAAAATGACAAAAATGACAAAAATGTCAAAAATGACAAAAATGACAAAAATGACAAAAATGACAAAAACGACAAAAATGACAAAAATGACAAAAATGTCAAAAATGACAAAAATGACAAAAATGACAAAAATGACAAAAATGACAAAAATGACAAAAATGACAAAAATGACAAAAATGACAAAAATGACAAAAATGACAAAAATGACAAAAATGACAAAAATGACAAAAATGACAAAAATGACAAAAATGACAAAAATGACAAAAATGACAAAAATGACAAAAATGACAAAAATGACAAAAATGACAAAAATGACAAAAATTACAAAAATGACAAAAATGACAAAAATGACAAAAATGACAAAAATGACAAAAATGACAAAAATGACAAAAATGACAAAAATGACAAAAATGACAAAAATGACAAAAATAACAAAAATGACAAAAATGACAAAAATGACAAAAATGACAAAAATGACAAAAATGACAAAATTGACAAAAATGACAAAAATGACAAAAATGACAAAAATGACAAAAATGACAAAAATGACAAAAATGACAAAAATGACAAAAATGACAAAAATGACAAAAATGACAAAAATGACAAAAATGACAAAAATGACAAAAATGACAAAAATGACAAAAATGACAAAAATGACAAAAACGACAAAAATGACAAAAATGACAAAAATGACAAAAATGACAAAAATGACAAAAATGACAAAAATGACAAAAATGACAAAAATGACAAAAATGACAAAAATGACAAAAATGACAAAAATGACAAAAATGACAAAAATGACAAAAATGACAAAAATGACAAAAATGACAAAAATGACAAAAATGACAAAAATGACAAAAATGACAAAAATGACAAAAATGACAAAAATGACAAAAATGACAAAAATGACAAAAATGACAAACATGACAAAAATGACAAAAATGACAAAAATGACAAAAATTACAAAAATTACAAAAATGACAAAAATTACAAAAACGACAAAAATGACAAAAAATGACAAAAATGACAAAAATGACAAAAATGACAAAAATAACAAATATAACAAAAATGACAAAAATGACAAAAATGACAAAAATGACAAAAATGACAAAAATGACAAAAATGACAAAAATGACAAAAATGACAAAAATGACCAAAATGACAAAAATGACAATAATGACAAAAATGACAAAAATGACAAAAATGACAAAAATGACAAAAATGTCAAAAATGACAAAAATGACAAAAATGACAAAAATGACAAAAAATACAAAAATGACAAAAATGACAAAAATTACATAAATTACAAAAATTGCAAAAATTACAAAAAATTACAAAAATGACAAAAATGACAAATATTTTAAAAATTACAAAAATTACAAAAATTACAAAAATTACAAAAATTACAAAAATTACAAAAATTACAAAAATTACAAAAATTACAAAAATTACAAAAATTACAAAAATTACAAAAATTACAAAAATTACAAAAATTACAAAAATTACAAAAATTACAAAAATTACAAAAATTACAAAAATTACAAAAATTACAAAAATTACAAAAATTACAAAAATTACAAAAATTACAAAAATTACAAAAATTACAAAAATTACAAAAATTACAAAAATTACAAAAATTACAAAAATTACAAAAATTACAAAAATTACAAAAATTACAAAAATGAAAAAATTACAAAAATGACAAAAACAACAAAAATTACAAAAATTACATCAATGACAAAAATTACATAAATTACAAAAATCAAAAATTTTACAAAAATTACAAAAATTACAAAAATTACAAAAATTACAAAAACTACAAAAATTACAAAAATAACAAAAATTACAAAAATTACAAAAATTACTAAAATTACAAAAATTACAAAAATAACAAAAATTACAAAAATTACAAAAATTACAAAAATTACAAAAATGACAAAAATTTCAAAATTAACAAAAAATACAAAAATAACAAGAATAACAAAAATTAGAAAAATTACAAAAATGACAAAAATTCCAAAAAATTCAAAAATTACAAAAATAACAAAAATAACAAAAATTACAAAAATAACAAAAATTACAAAAATTCCAAAAATTCCAAAAATTACAAAAATGACAAAAATTACAAAAATAACAAAAATTACAAAAATTACAAAAATTACAAAAATTACAAAATTTACAAAAATTACAAAAATTACAAAAATTACAAAAATTACAAAAATTACAAAAATTACAAAAATTACAAAAATTACAAAAATTACAAAAATTACAAAAATTACAAAAATTACAAAAATTACAAAAATTACAAAAATTACAAAAATTACAATAATTACAAAAATTACAAAAATTACAAAAATTACAAAAATTACAAAAATTACAAAAATTACAAAAATTACAAAAATTACAAAAATTACAAAAATTACAAAAATTACAAAAATTACAAAAATTACAAAAATTACAAAAATTACAAAAATTACAAAAATTACAAAAATTACAAAAATTACTAAAATTACAAAAATTACAGAAATAACAAAAATTACAAAAATTACAAAAATTACAAAAATTACAAAAGTAACGAAAATTACAAAAATTACAAAATTTACAAAACAAACAAATTATAAAAATGACAAAAAATACAAAAATTTCAAAAATGACAAAAATTACAAAATTACAAAAATGACAAAAATGACAAAAATGACAAAAATGACAAAAATGACAAAAATGACAAAAATGACAAAAATGACAAAAATGACAAAAATGACAAAAATGACAAAAATGACAAAAATGACAAAAATGACAAAAATTACAAAAATTACAAAAAACTACAAACATCATAAAAATTATTAAAATCCAAAAATAACAAAAATTACAAAAATTACAAAAATTACAAAAATTGCAAAAATTACAAAAATAACAAAAATGACAAAAACAACGAAAATTGCAATAATTTCATAAAATACATAAATGACAGAAATGACAAAAACTACAAAAATTACAAGAATTAAAAAAATTACAAAAATTGCAAAAATTATAAAAGTTGCAAAATTTACACAAATTACAAAAATTACAAAAATTACAAAAATTACAAAAATTACAAAAATTACAAAAATTACAAAAATTACAAAAATTACAAAAATGACAAAAATTACAAAAATTACAAAAATTACAAAAATGACAAAAATGACAAAAATTACAAAAATTACAAAAATTACAAAAATTACAAAAATTACAAAAATTACAAAAATTACAAAAATTACAAAAATTACAAAAACTACAAAAATGACAAAAATTACAAAAATTACAAAAATTACAAAAATTACAAAAATTACAAAAATAACAAAAATGACAAAAATTACAAAAATTACAAAAATTACAAAAATTACAAAAATTACAAAAATTACAAAAATTACAAAAATTACAAAAATTACAAAAATTACAAAAATTACAAAAATTACAAAAATTACAAAAATTACAAAAATTACAAAAATTACAAAAATTACAAAAATTACAAAAATTACAAAAATTACAAAAATTACAAACATTACAAAAATTACAAAAATTACAAAAATTACAAAAATTTCAAAATTACAAAAATTACAAAAATTACAAAAATTACAAAAATTACAAAAATTACAAAAATGACAAAAATTACAATTATTACAAAAGTTACAAAAGTTACAAAAATTACAAAATATACGAAAATGACAAAAATTATTAAATTTATAAAAATTGCAAAAATTACAAAAATTACATTAGTTACAAAAATTACAAAAATTAAGAAAATTACAAAAATTACAAAAATTACAAAAATTACAAAAATTACAAAAATTACAAAAATTACAAAAATTACAAAAATTACAAAAATTACAAAAATTACAAAAATTACAAAAATTACAAAAATTACAAAAATGACAAAAATTACAAAAATTACAAAAATTACAAAAATTACAAAAATGACAAAAATTACAAAAATTACAACAATTACAAAAATGACAAAAATTACAAAAATTACAAAAATTACAAAAATTACAAAAATTACAAAAATTACAAAAATTACAAAAATTACAAAAATTACAAAAATTTCAAAAATGACAAAATGACAAAAATTACAAAAATTACAAAAATTACAAAAATTACAAAAATGACAAAAATGACAAAAATTACAAAAGTTACAAAAATTACAAAAATTACAAAAATGACAAAAATTACAAAAATTACAAAAATTACAAAAATTACAAAAATGACAAAAATTACAAAAATTACAAAAATTACAAAAATTACAAAAATTACAAAAATTACAAAAATTACAAAAATTACAAAAATTACAAAAATTACAAAAATGACAAAAATTACAAAAATTACAAAAATTACAAAAATTACAAAAATTACAAAAATTACAAAAATTACAAAAATTACAAAAATTACAAAAATTACAAAAATTACAAAAATTACAAAAATTACAAAAATTACAAAAATTACAAAAATTACAAAAATTACAAAAATTACAAAAATTACAAAAATTACAAAAATTACAAAAATTACAAAAATTACAAAAATTACAAAACCTACAAAAATTACAAAAATTACAAAAATTACTAAAATTACAAAAATTACAAAAATTACAAAAATTACAAAAATTACAAAAATTACAAAAATTACAAAAATTACAAAAATTACAAAAATTACAAAAATTATAAAAATTTCAAAAATGACAAAAATGACAAAAACTACAAAAATTACAAAAATTATAAAAATTACAAAAATGACAAAAATTACAAAAATTACAAAAATTACAAAAATTACAAAAATGACAAAAGTAACAAAAATTACAAAAATTACAAAAATTACAAAAATTACAAAATTGACAAAATTGACAAATAATACAAAAATTTCAAAAACAATACAAAAAATTAAAATACATTAACTTTTACAAAATTAAATTCAAAAATGACACTGAAATCTTCATTCATCGCTCAAAAAATCTTTGGAATAGTAGCTTCGGCTAGTAAAGGGTTTAAAAGTTAGAAACCCTGCAAGTTCTTGAACCCAATCTTGCAGGAAATGTTTCATGCAATCCGTGTCTTGGAAATATCGTTTTATAGCTCGCTTTTTTATAGCAACGGTTTGTAACGGAAAAACGTGTTGTGTGGGGGCAGGAATATTTATTTTAAATAATCTGACAAATAAAACGATTAAATTACATTTGATTTATCATTCAAAATGTTTAGCTGAAATCTATATTACACATGAAGATGCATTTATTACTGACCATCTACCAAGGCATGAAACCGTAATTTCGAAATTACGAATTATACAATAGAGCGATTTCCTCGATCAAGTTACTATCTTCAAACTTCAAAATGTACTTCGTTTGCTTAAACTAAAATTGATTTATTTTATTGCCTTAAACTCAGTCAATAATCACAAAACTTCATTTTAAACTGCCAGTGTTCATTTTTTGTGAATCCGTTGCGGTCAATTTCCTTCTTTCGACCTACAAAAAAATGGAATGACACATGAAAACTGATTTCCAATTTATTAGTAACACACAAGGCTTCCCCTTCAAATATCAGAAATCAGAATCAAAATTGAGCCATGTTAATCGAAATTTCAACACAATTGTAAGTTCAAAATACAGAATCGGTTACCAAGTCTTTGAAAAAGTCATCCGCTTTGTGAGAATTTTCTTCAAATTTTTAATGATACAGGTACGAGTCTACTTCTTAAAAGTTTATATTTGAAAACAGATTAGAACACTTTTCTTTCAATGGATTAGAATCTTATACGATTAGTTTTGTAATACACTGTATACATCCACAAATATCACATGTATCGAAAGGTTACCCGAATTATAACAGAAAAATATAAATGTTTGGAAATGGCTATAGTACATGCAAAAGCGCACAAAATAATTCCCCACAAAAGTGGAGAGGACACCCGTAAAATCAGGATTAAGGCCTCACGAGTAATATCGCCGGACTTCCTCCAGCAGCTTATCGATGGTCGTCTCATCGATCGGAATGAAGCGTTTCGAGTTGCGGCTGAAATAGTAAATATCACCGGTGTAGATGTCGAACCAGAGGGCATGGATGTGCAGATCGTGCGATTCGAGCCTCCGCTTGAGGAATCCATAGGATGCAACGTTCTCGATCTGCTGCAGGGTGTTAACCTGCGATAGTTTGTCTTCGATGGCAAACTGATTCTCCGGATCGATATAGGCAACGAACTTCCGGAGTGGTGTTTCCGATGAGAAGATCAACGGTTTATCGAGACCAACCTTGGTAAGGTTTTGGAACTTATCTAAACTGGTATTGGCGTGGGCACATAACCAAGCCCTGAGGGGAGATATTCGACGATTTTCCTGAAATTAAACAATTTTGAGCATTCAGATTTCAGGGAAAAAATTAAAGGGTCATAACACTCATAACTTACAACGGAAGCAAATTCCGGATCCTTCAACAGGTACAACAAGTTCATGGCCTTACAATCACTGTGGCCACAGACGATGATGTGTTTGATGTTGTTGACGATACAACCCAACTCCAGGGCTGCCGGTTCACAGCTGAAGTATTCGTCCTGGAAGTGCCCGGCATGGGGCACCAGATTTCCTGCGTTTCGGACAACAAACATATCGCCCACGTGCGTATCGGTGTACCGAGTCGGGATCATGCGGCTGTCCATGCACGTGAAGAAAACCGCTTTTGGCTGGAAGTATCAAAACAATCAAAATTCAGGTTTTAAATACATGTAGGTACATAGGTAGCATTCTCTACTTAAAATTGCATTTCTGAGTTCTAAGCTTTCTTTCTCATTACCATTTTATACATTAAAAAATCGAATATTCGGTTATGACTGACACTACTTGAAAACAATCTCGAGACCGATTCAACTTAGTCGAGTTTTTTTCTATCTTTTTTCACATTTCAATGAAATGCTATGATAGAAGGAAACAAACAGCAAACTTTAAAAAGGATTGAGAAATGTGAAATAAGCACAGTAAAATTATTACAAAAAGGAAGAGTATTTAATATCATTACTCTTTTAGTTACAGTTTTATGAGCAAAAGATGTTGAGGAAATCACTCAAAAAAGAGCTAAATACATCTGAATATATGCTTTTTGAGAGGACATATATAATTCTTATTTATTACAAATTGGCATAACCCAATTGTTGAGAGCTTAAAAGCTGAAAATACATTTTAAATGTTAGTAAACTCAATGATTTACAGAACATATTAGTGTGAGTGCTCCTACTTTGGACTTAGAACCTACTTTAGTCCTAAAATGCAGAAAACTGGGAATAACTCATTTTGTTAGCATAGATTTAGAATATTCTTATGCTAAAAATGAACTCTTATTCTTCCATTATCCTATAATACTGCTATTTACTATAAAAAGTATAATTCTAATCAAATTTTCAACGTTTAACAGGCCAAGCCTTAGTTTAAAGGGAAACTATTTTAGCTGTGATGAATATGAACTATACTAAATATATAGACTGTTCCAGAAATTATAAACACACCGAATGTTAAAGGTCATTTTGAATCGATTTTTTTTTTCGAATTCTACTGGCTGCGTCCTTTTGTTTACACACTTCTCTACGTGATAACATCAAAAAACATTTAGTTTGTGATTACATTTCAGAATGGTCTTACTCTGGAGAAATAGTATCGTGCACAAGTGGTCTACTGTGAGTGGAATCTCATTGAGAAAATTGGCCAAAGAAGAGGATGTGAGCGTCGTAGCGGTACGGACAGCTATTTAAAAATATGGTGAACATTGTACATTTGAAGATGAACCGAGGAGTGGTCGAAAATCTGGTCCTGTAAGTCCAGCTATCGACAAAAAGGTCAGGGATGCCTACAAACAGAAACCATCGGCTTCCGTTCGGGATGAGGCGAGGAAAGTCGGGACCTCAATGTCTAATGTGATGCGTGCTGAAGAGCGACTTGGGCTCAAGACGTACCGGAAGCAGAAAAAAACCTAATAGAAACCCAAATCAAGCCACTTCTGTCAAACCAAGAGCCCGTAAACTATATGATCCAATATTTTGCAAAAGTTCTGGGTGTATTATCATGGACGATGAAATGTATGTAAAATTGGACTATAAAACCCTTCCTGGGCCACAATACTTCACTGTACGCAAGAAAAAGGATATCCCCGAAACGGAGAAGGCCTTTTTTACCGAAAAATTTGGCAAGAAGGTGATGGTGTGGCAGGTAATTCGCGAGTGCGGCAAAATATCTAGCCCGTACGTCACATCGAAAACAATGAACACCCAAAACTATATCAAGGAATGCCTCCAGAAGATTTTTTTGCCGATGTTCAAGCAGTATGATGGCTTCGTCATATTTTGGCCAGATTTGACATCATGTCATTACGCTAAAGACACACTAGGGCAGGGAGGATGCCAATACTTGGCGCGTGGTCAGGGATGGGTTGCTCGCATCATGACTGCCCTGCAGAAGAGTTGGAATCAGCACCAGTCCGCGACCGGTGTAGGGTGACTCCTTCGTCGGGGAGCACCTGAGTAGTGTGCGTCCGAACCTGGCAGTAAAGCATAAAAAGATAAGACTCTACCTTCTGCATATGCCGAGCTGCCTGGTACGGCGCGCGTCTGTGTGTATGATACCTCCAACGTTACCGTCGCAGAGTATCCGAGTCAAACGTGCCCTCTACGACGGAGGCTGTGGGGATAAGACAAGACCTTCTTCGCAGTAGAATTCGTTGGGGGAAGAGTATTCACGTCGCGGAGTACTCTCGGGTAGAGTAGTTTCACGTCGCCGTCGGAAGAGCCACTCGAGTCTGGACATCACCGTCGCGATTCATCTGAGTCGCAAGCGTTAAAGATCAGTACGTGTGCTGTGGCAGGCGCGAGTCTAGGATAAGCTGCTATCGATTCGGCACACAGCGGGCAAAAAGCCAAGGGTTGCCAGCCAAAAAGTTTCAAGCCAAAAGGGAGGAGGAAGACCGGACCACGGTCGAAGTAGAATGCCCTTTCGGCGGGAGGCATTATAGTAGTGTGCGTCCGATCCTAGCAGTAAAGCATAAAAAGATAAGACTCTACCTTCTGCGTATGCCGAGATGTTAGGTACGTCGCGAACGTTGTGTAGAATACTTCCACCGCCGCGGAGTATTTGAGTATAACGCGCTCCCTACGACGGAAGCTGCAGGGATAAGACTTGACCTTCTTCGCAGTAGAACTCGTAGGGGGAAGAGTATTTACGCCGCGAAATACTCTCGGGTAGAGTGACTTCACGTCGTCGGCGGGTGAGTCACTCGAGTCGGTGTAGGATGACGTCTTCGCCGGGAATCACGTAAAGCCCCGGACGTGTGCTACGACAGGCGCGTGTCCAGGATAAGCTGCTCTCGATTCGGCACACGGACGGGCAAAGAGGAGAGGGCCTCGAGCCAAACCAAGCGGAGCCAAGATCTCGAATCGTTAGAGGAGAGGTCATTGGTCTCTTGCAGTAGCCTCGAACAGAGACGATAGTCGTGCAAACCAAGCGAGACTCGAGTTGCGAGTTAAGGCCGGACCTCGAGTCGTCATAGGAGAGTTCCTTATTTTTGAATCGTAACAAGATTCAGGGTATATATGCTGGAGTTTTGACTTGAAACCGAGAATGCCGATGAGCGCAGAAGCGCGGACTTGATCTCCCATCTCGGGTATAGCCTTCGATGCAGGTCCGGATGGGAATTATGACCAGAGGCCCCAGGTGGACTTTATGGCGTAGGGGTGCTTAGTATCATGAGTCGTCCAATTGGACCCATGAATCCAGACTAGCATACTGGGGGGAAGTGGTGGAACGCCGTGCCTTGGAATGCAATCCGTAAAAAGGATTTACCACCTGGGTGATCAACTAATAAAAAAAAAACACTAGGGTGGTACAAAAGCCAAAACGTCTGTTTTGTGCCAAAAAACATGAATCTGTCAAATTGCCCCCAGACATGGCCAATCGAGACTTTTAAGGCTTTGGCCAAAGCAAAGCTACAAAAACACATAAATAAAACCAGCTGATCCCATCGGAAAATTTTAAAAGGATTGGCCAATGGTGGATAATGCAACTATGCAGAAGCTTATGAGTTATGTTCGAGCAAAAGTGCGAAGTCTGGCTCATGATTTAAGATTTCCATCAAATAAGAGTACAATGTTGGGTGGGACACAAATAAAGATACAGTGTGCCAAATGAAACTTACTAAAACAATATTTTTTTTACTATTTTGAAAGTGTGCTTATAATTTCTGAAACAGTTTATATATACCTATTTTTCCTGAATTAATGAAAAAGCATTGGAAACCCCGGAAAATAGTCAAAGGTCCAAAAATAGGACACTTTCTATCATGATGTTTCATTTTTAAACCTGACATCAATTTTTTCATTACTACACTCAGTCGAAAAAGAAACGTTAAATTTACCTGGATTTTCATGTAGGGCTTGATTACGTGAATTTTTGCTTGATTTACGTGAAGCACTTGAAAGCCAATAAGAAATCACTTGATCCTTACGTGAAATTCACATAGTTGTACGCTGTCAAAACAAATTCACATCTGATTTACGTGAAAATCCAGTAATCCGCTGAGTATAGATGGAGTTGATGCATTCTTTATGATGTTCACGTAATTCTCAAGAGCTCATTCACTTAAAATCAATGTGAAAGAAAACAGTTTTGAATATGGCGCTGGTCCAAAAATTGGTGCTGTCAGGAAGCAAAATTACGAATGATGGGGAAGCTGATTTTTTGTAAGTAATAAAAAATTGTTGTGTATTCGTTTTTTATATCTTTTGCTATTTTAACAGAATTCGGAATTGCAGCAGCTTGGACGGTCAAGAAGGCAACCCAAATGCCAATTTTGCGAGATTTTTTTTTGTTTATTTAAGTGAAGTGAAGTGCAAAAAGTGTTTATTCAAAAGTGAAAATAAATAGTGCGTGTTTTATTGGATAAAATAAAATTCTCCCGCAAAATCCACATAGTTTTTACTTAAAAGATACGAGCAAAAAACTAACTACCTTCATATTTCAATGAAATCTACGTGAATCTCATGTAGTAGAACGAATTCCTTTTCACATTCGACCTACTTTATTTTTACGTACAACTCATATGAAAATTACGTGAATTCTGCTTGATGTGCGAGCTCTGTTTGCTACCAGAAATTCACGTAGGTTTCACGTGATTTTCATGGTGGCGAAAATCCATGTACATTTTCACGTAACATTCACGTGAAGAATTCTTTCGGTGTAACCAATAAATTAAGGTGTAAATTTTCATATGGGCATAATTAAAAACCTGTATTAAGCATTTCAACATTTTTTGTCAGCTTTAGGTAAATAAGTGAACACACAAAACCTTCAAACTATTATGCAGCCGAGAAATGTGCTAATGAGGAAATTATGGTTTGAGATATTTATAATAGAAATTAAGGTGTTTATTTGAATCTTTTAAAAAATCCATAATATTTGTTCATGGTATTTTAAAATTTAAAATAAAATATTTGATTAGATCTTTGACGTTTTTTTTTTCAAAAAAGGAACAGTAGATTCAAAGTAGGAAATTTCTATCAACCTTATCATTGTAAATCTATCAAGAACGGCAAAACTATGGATAAATATTCTAATTGAAACTTGCTGATAAGACCATTAACTACGAATGGATAATCTAAAACAACCCCCCGTCCGAGAAAAACATGGGATTAGGGGAGAGTGGGGATACTTGATCCCCTTTTCTTGTTTTCATCATATCTTTTTGGAAAAAATTAGCAACTCGCCGTCTTTGACATTTTCTGACAGCTTGTAACTTCAAGTTTCTATGCTCCAAAAATTAGAACGATAATTGAACCCGTTGATGAACTAGAAGCATTTTCGTGGGAGTAAAAAAAATACGATTTTTCTGAAGTTGGGGGAGACTTGATCCCCTATTGAATGAGACTTGATCTTTTATTCAGGAAGCCCTAATCCTTGTATAAAAATCAAACAAAACCCCAAGATAGAATGTTAAATGACTATTTTGGTCATGTTTGTTCTCATTTCACAATTTATAGCAGGCATAAGAAGAAAATTCTATAACTTTGTCTCAACCCTAATAACATTGCATACTTAAAGGCGCTATTTATTATAATTAAGAGAAAATTAATTATTTTTGCTCTTTTCTTCAGACATTTGTTTGATAAATATTAGTTTTTGGATAAATATTAGTAATTTCGTAATCAGCAATCATAACGATCAATTCAGAAAAAGAATATGCCGTTTGGAAGGGGGATCAATTGTACCCAACTCTAGGGGATCAATTGTACCCATAATCAACATTTTAGAAAACTTTTTCTGAAAAAAAGTTGAAAGTTTTCCATTGCTTTGAAAATATGGCATTATGAAGTTCACTTTACGCTCGAACGATTGATATATTGGAACAAATATTTTTTTCATAATTTTACCATGTAAGGAACATTTTAAAGTGATGAAAAAAGATCTTCAAGTTACATTTTGTGAAATTTTTCAAACAAAGTTCAATTACTCAAACAATTATTTTGTTAAAAAATTTTAAACTACAAGAATTGTTATTTTGCTCATTTTGGCACATTTTTCTAGAACATTTGATCTTTGTAAGACAATCCAGTTTCGAGATATAGCTAAGGAATCAAGTATCCCCAGGGATCAAGTATCCTCATTCTCCCCTACATAAACCACCGCTTAAAGGGTCTTAATCAGGGCAACTAACTCTATTTATTTTTACTGTTTTCTGTTTCTAGCACGTTCTGACAACTGTTTTCATCGACTGTCTGGTGCTGCAGAATAAGTTTTAAGCTTATTAGCATTTTTTATGGAATTGAAATTGATCCTTGACTTGATCACATCGATTATACTTACATAACGCACTAATTTCTGATTACTTTTACAGCAGGGCCAAATATGGTGTGGTTTTCCAAACTAGCCGGGTAACAAAATGTGAATTTCAATTGATGAATATGAATCTGAGTTTTCAATTTTTTATCGCTATTTCGAAGTTTTTAATGTACTGATTTGTGTAAGAATTAAGTTTAAGAACTTCGAATTTGAATATAAAAAAAAAATCTTGTTTTTACATATTCGGAAAACTATTTTAAAAATATTTAAAATGCATATGATTTGCGAATAACACGATTCAATTTTGATATAAATTGCAAAGCCAAATTTGAAACAGAATTTCAAAGCAGCTTTTCATTTCTAATTTCTTATGATTATTCGAACTGAAAACAAGAATTCTAAACTGGATACAGAATCAGAAATACGAAAATAGAAATACAGTTTTGGTTATGGGAAAATGGAACCAGAACCTTCAGATGGGTTTAATTTTAAAATTTATATTTAGACTTGAATTTCTATGAACAAGTGAGAAATTTTTTTTAAAACTGTAGCAGAATTTTGAACTTGGGATGGGTTTTTAAGGTTTTGGCATTAGTTTTTAGTTTAGATTGTTACTCTTGAATAACTTTACTCTATTATCATAATTTGATTATGAATTCCAAATTTTGAGTGTAGAGTAGAATACTTCGCTTGTGTTAGCCGATCAATAATTGTTAGAATTTTCGGATAATATTGATAGGAGCTTTTCTCAGAGTGTTTAGTCTTATAATGATGATTGAGATCGAAAGATGATGATGTAAACAATCTAAAGGGGAGTTGGGTAGAATTCACGAAGTCAACAGGAAGTAAGGAAGCATTAATTTGTCCACGCGATTGAGTTCATTGGAATATCTGAAATAGAAAAGAAATAATATTATTGTAAGTAAAATTAAATTTAAAAACAATGAAATTTCCCTAAATTATACTTACCAGATTGTAGCACGAGTGAGTGTGTTGGATAGTTGTTGGAAGGAGAATTAGGAAGATTGAGGTTACGAAATTTGTAAGTCGGGTAAAATTACTGAATTTCTATATTAATAACGAAATATTAATAGCTTTTAGCTAAAGATACACTACGAAGTGACGGTGTTCGACGCTCAAAAGACGTATCACAATTCTCCCTCAACAAACTAAAAGAAATTTCTTGAAAATGGAAGGAAAACCAATGGACAACGTGCTCCCGGACGGTAAGGTCGGAAGTTGCTCGGCTTGTACTGCACCGGACAACGATGAAATGGTCCAATGTGATCACTGTGACACTTGGTGGCACTATGCGTGCGTAGGCGTTGGAGAAAGCATCAGTGAACGTAGTTTCACGTGCCCGGCGTGCCAAAAGGCTACGGTTATGGATTCGAGACCCGAGCCTGCTACTCCTAGGGGAGAGACGATCGTACCAACAAGAGCTTTGACCCACAATTCGATAACGTCATCTAAAACCAGAGCTCGGTTAACCCTTCAACGACTCGAGGCGGAAAAAACGCTGCGTGAAAAGCAGCTCGATTTCGAACGTCGAGATGATGCAAGGCGACGCGAGCAGGAACGTCTGGAAAAAGAGGCTCAATTCGAACGACGACAACTTCAACTGGAGGAAGAATTTATGAAAAAGAAGCTACAGGCACTGGAGGACGAGGAAGACGCCGTAAGTGAAACCAGGAGTAGGAAATCCGCTCAAAGTGGGATAAATAAGGTAGAAGAGTGGCGCAAGGGACTACCTCCGTTGGGTTTCCAATCCACTTTGCGAGAGCCAAGAAGTCAGGAGCTAGCTAATAAAGCTGAACCGAGAGGTAGATTAGCACACACAGCAAACAATAGGGTCTCTGAATTGTCAAAGTTTTTCCAAAGTAAAGTTCCTGTACACGCCAATAGCTGGTCCAATCAAATGGAAATAAACAGATCAGGTCGAAAGATAGGTCCCTCAGAATTGAACAAAGACGAAAGTCAAATTGTAGAGCAATTTAAAAATATTTCCTTTGTTCCGCCAAATGGGCGAGGTTTCAACTATCCATCGGAGTTATCTCCCAATCGCGCGGAAAGCTTTTCCGGTTTGTCAAAAGTGACATGGGCTAATGCCAGCACTTCAGCGGCTGTGTATGACGGCAACCCGCAATATGGATCAATTGGTGGTGCACCTGCTACCCGTGTTGACGAAGGTGGAAGTGTTAATGGTGCGAATGGACCGATAAGTTTTGAAGTGTGCCCTACGAAGAAGCAGTTATTATCTCGACAAATATTGACGAAAGATTTGCCGATTTTTAGCGGGAATCCCGAAGATTGGCCGCTCTTCATTCGTACTTTCCGTATGACTTCAGAAGCCTGTGGATTCGACGACACAGAAAATCTTATGAGACTACAACGATGTCTAAAAGGTTCCGCCTATGAAGCAGTATGCAGTCGACTCATGATGCCAGACGCAGTACCCTCGATCATCAGTACGCTAGAGACTCTTTATGGTAAACCAGAGATTTTGATCTATAGGTTGCTACAGAAAGCTAAGCAAGTGCCTGCCCCAAGAGCCGATAAACTGGAAACATTAGTCAACTTCGGGTTAGCTGTTCAAAATCTATGCTGTCACCTGGCACTAGCGGATCAACATCTGAACAACCCAACGTTACTGTTTGAATTGGTTGAGAAGCTGCCACCAAATTTTCAAATGGAATGGGGCATGTATATTGAAAAAGTAGGGACAGCCGACTTACCGACTTTCTGCACATATTTGGGCGGCATCGTAAAAGGTATTTCCAATGTGTCGGTAAATCGTGACAATATGAGCTCCAAACCTATTCAGAGAACCGGACGAAAGGATAAAATGAGGGAGCAGAATTTCTTCGGTGCGCATGCTGAGGTGGAATCCGATTCAGAATCAGAAGAAGTCGTTGATATGAGGACATCCGCTGGTGCTGTTATGTCCCACGTCTCGAATAATCGTATCGCTGACCACCAAATGAAGGTTGAGGTTGAACGAGTAAGGAAAAACGTTATTCCAGTTTGCTTTATCTGTCGGGACCCTGAGCATCGAGTCAAAAATTGCCCGAAATTCGTGGAACTGAACGTCGCTGATAGGTGGAGGAAGGTAAGGGAGCTTAATATGTGCAGTAGCTGTCTCAATTGCCACGGAAGCAGACCGTGTAAGGCTGCGAAGCAGTGTGGGATCGATGAGTGTAAACAAAAACACCATCCTTCACTGCACGAAAAACCGAATGACGGATCAGAACCCAAGGCGACTGGAGCAGTTGCAAACCATCATCATGCGGAGCATACGACGTTGTTCCGAATCATACCGGTAACGTTGTTCGGAAATGGACGATCTGTAGAGGTGTTTGCATTTTTGGATGAAGGATCTTCGTTGACGCTGGTAGAAGAGGAAGTCGTTAAACAGCTAGAGGTAGAAGGAGAAAAAGCACCGCTATGTCTACAATGGACCGCAAATATACGACGGAACGAAAAGAATTCTAAACGAGTCTCATTAGATATATGTGGCAACTCTAATCCAGGACAACATTACAAATTGAAGGAGGTTAGGACGGTGAAGTGTTTAAACCTGCCCAAGCAGACCATCCGGGGACAGGAGTTGATTCAAAAGTACCCACATCTTCAAGGATTACCGATTCAGAGTTACAAGAACGCCATACCGAAGATTCTGATCGGTAATGATAATCTGTACGTAGCGGCAACGCAAAAAATTCGAGAAGGAGCAATAGGGGATCCGATAGCAGCAAAATGTCGCCTGGGATGGACGGTTTATGGAGCATCGGAATTCGGATCGTCCGAAGCTGGATTTTTTCATATGTGCGAATGTGAGCAGAGTAAATCCTTACACGAGTTGGTCGAACAATACCTTAGGATTGATTCCCTGGGAATAACCGCAACAGAACATCTGGAATCACGAGAAAATCAACGAGCGAACCAGATCATGCAACAAACGACGAGAAGAATTGCCGATAGGTTTGAAACAGGATTGATTTTCAAATACGACCATTTTGAATTTCCGGACAGCAGGGTGATGGCCGAACGCAGGCTGCAGTGTCTAGAAAGACGAATGGCCAGCGATCCAGTTGTTGCTGAGAGTGTTCGGCGACAAATGAAAGAATACGTTGACAAGAACTACATACACGAAGCGTCGAACGAAGAGTTACAAAGAGCAGACCCTAGGAAAACGTGGTATTTACCCTTAGGTATAGTAATCAACCAAAAGAAGCCGTCCAAAATCCGTATATTTTGCGATGCCGCTGCTAAGGTGGACGGTATTTCATTGAACTCGGTGTTGATGAAAGGGCCTGACCTTCTGAGCTCCTTGCCTCGAATTCTCTTTGGATTTCGCGAACGAGCGGTAGCCATATGTGCCGACATCAAGGAGATGTTCCACCAAGTGAGGATACGACGAGAGGATCGCGACTGCCAGAGGTTGTTGTGGCGGGAGAATGCGCGGGATCTGCCGAAAGTTTATATAATGGATGTTGCCACATTTGGATCCACGTGCTCGCCCTGCTCGGCTCAATATGTTATGAGCCTCAACGCAACTGAACATGAACGAGAATATCCCGATGCGGCGGAGGCGATCAGGACGCGCCACTATATGGACGATTGGTTAGACAGCGCGGATACGGTGGAACTGGCAGTTAAGCTGGCGCTGGAAGTAAAGTTAGTGCACTCAAAAGGAGGGTTTCAACTACACAATTGGCTGTCAAATTCCACGGAGTTCCTCAAACGGGTCGGCGCTTCCGACGGGAAGGAGGAAAAAATGCTGAGTCTGGACTGCAACTCTATGGAACGTGTCTTGGGGATGTATTGGAAACCTAAACTGGATGTCTTCACTTACCGTACCTCGATGCAATTAGAACCATTACGACCAACAAAACGGGAAGTGCTACGAACTGTTATGTCCTTATTTGACCCTTTAGGATTGTTGTCATTCTTCGTAGTGCATGGAAAAATTATAATCCAAGATATTTGGCGGGCAAAAACTGATTGGGACGAGAAAATCCCGAAAGAAATCAACGAAAAATGGCAGTTGTGGGCCAACTACTTTGCCAGACTGGGTGATGTACGCATTAACAGGAGCTATTTTCCGAATTGCACTACAGATCAGCTGGAGGAAGTACAGCTGCATATTTTCTGCGACGCTAGCGATAGCGCTTACGCATGCGTGGCCTACATGCGCGTCAAAATCGGAGGAAGAGTTCGATGCTCACTCGTTGTAGGTAAAGCCAAAGTGGCTCCCTTGAAAGTTTTATCCATCCCACGTTTAGAGTTGCAAGCAGCCGTTATTGGATCGCGTATGCAAAACTCGATTATAGAATCACATCGTTTAATCATCAGCAAAACTACTTTCTGGAGTGACTCAAAAACGGTGCTCGCATGGCTCAACTCAGATCAGCGAAGGTACACAAAATTTGTAGGTGTCCGGGTCGGCGAAATACTTACTACGACACGTGCAGAGGATTGGAGATGGATACCGTCCAAGCTGAATGTAGCCGATGACGCAACGAAGTGGGGTAAACATCCAAATTTCTCCCCAGAAAGTCGATGGTTCAGAGGTCCGGAATTTCTCTTGGAAAACGAAGATGCGTGGCCGGCGGATGCCGTATCGGAAGTGGATACTACTGAAGAATTGCAGAAATGTTTCGTACACATTGAAGAAAAAGGATTGCGAATGGTTGAATGGGATTGTTTCTCTAAGTGGATGCGGCTTTGGCGTGCCATAGGACAAGTTTATCGTTACTACAATCATCTACGCGTCAAGAGAACTGGAGAGGTACCAAGTGGTCCGCTAACACAAGACGAGCTTATCAAAGCGGAAGCCACTATATTTCGATGGATTCAGCAGGAAGCGTATCCGAGGGAACTTAAAGAGCTTGAGGCAGCGCAGTTAACGAAAACTAGAAGGGTTCAACTGCCAACTAGTAGCCAATTGTTCAGATTATCGCCGTGTCTGGATGCCCATGGAGTAATTCGTTTGGAAAGTCGCATTGTAGCTGCATCGTACGCGTCTTTCGATGTAAGGTATCCCATAATACTTCCGTCCAACCATGCTGGAACAAGACTTCTCGTAGATTGGTATCACCGACGGTTTTTGCACAGCAACGCAGAAACGGTGGTAAACGAGATTAGACAAAGATTTCATATTTCGAATCTGAGGTCAGTAGTGAATAAGGTGGCGAAAACATGTTCTCACTGTCGGGTGAAAAAGGCGAGGCCGGCTATTCCGAGGATGGCACCATTGCCCGAAGCGAGATTACAAGCGTATTCAAGACCTTTCTCCTTTACAGGTCTAGATTACTGTGGTCCGTTTTATATTAAAATTGGACGAGCTCTCGTCAAGAGGTGGATCGCACTATTTACCTGTATGACGATACGGGCAGTACACCTAGAAGTCGTCCATTCTCTCAATACAGAATCATGCAAGATGGCAATAAGACGGTTTATAGTGCAGAAAGGATCGCCAAAAGAAATTTACAGCGATAATGGGACAAATTTTTTGGGCGCTAGCAACGAGCTGTCCCGAGAAATAGACGCAGGAAACTTGGCCGAATGTTTCACAAACACGGACACCAGATGGATCTTCAACCCTCCCTTAGCGCCACATATGGGCGGAGTATGGGAGAGAATGGTGCGCTCCGTCAAAGCAGCACTAAGCGCCATGCAGATGACAAAGAATCCTGACGAAGAAACGTTTCGGACAATAGTTAGAGAAGCCGAAGGAATAGTGAACTCACGTCCTCTTACATTTATTCCGGTAGACCACGAACTCCAGGAAGCTTTGACGCCAAATCACTTCTTGATGTTAAGCTCAAATGGCGTTACTCAGACCCCGAGAAGGTTAATTGACGACAGAACTTCGCATCGTAATAACTGGAACCTTCTTAACCACGCCGTGGACCAGTTTTGGAAACGATGGATCCGGGAATATTTGCCAACGCTTACGAGAAGGACGAAGTGGTTCCAGGATTCTAAGGAAATAGCACCGGGAGATCTTGTGATTGTTGTTAATGAGGCAGAACGAAATGGGTGGATCCGAGGAAAAGTAGTGAGCATAACAACGGCAGCAGATGGCAGGAAGAGAAGAGCAGTAGTTCAAACTACTTCAGGATTGATTCGGCGAGCTGTAGCTAAACTTGCACGGTTGGATGTAGAAGGTAAAACTGGTTTAGTAGAACCCCTAACCAGTGTTACGGGTCGGGGAATGTTAGCCGATCAATAATTGTTAGAATTTTCGGATAATATTGATAGGAGCTTTTCTCAGAGTGTTTAGTCTTATAATGATGATTGAGATCGAAAGATGATGATGTAAACAATCTAAAGGGGAGTTGGGTAGAATTCACGAAGTCAACAGGAAGTAAGGAAGCATTAATTTGTCCACGCGATTGAGTTCATTGGAATATCTGAAATAGAAAAGAAATAATATTATTGTAAGTAAAATTAAATTTAAAAACAATGAAATTTCCCTAAATTATACTTACCAGATTGTAGCACGAGTGAGTGTGTTGGATAGTTGTTGGAAGGAGAATTAGGAAGATTGAGGTTACGAAATTTGTAAGTCGGGTAAAATTACTGAATTTCTATATTAATAACGAAATATTAATAGCTTTTAGCTAAAGATACACTACGAAGTGACGGTGTTCGACGCTCAAAAGACGTATCACAATTCTCCCTCAACAGCTTGCTTTTTTGGACCCTCATGGGGTGGGTTTAACCCACCCATTATTTGGAACTCTGTTTAGAAAAAAATCTGCTTTCAAACAAATCAGGAATGAAGATTTTATCAATTTCTATCATTTTCGGTGTAAATTTTTGGTTTTGTGAAAGAAAAATCTGTAAAAACATTGATCACGATATTTTCTATACAAACATCCGTACAAAAAAGAATGAAATCGCCTGTTGGGCGATAATAACCTCATTTTCAAACCGGTCAATTTTTTTATCTCGTCAATTGATTTTTATGAAACTTTGCCAGGTACTAAATCAAACATTTATATATCTTTCGGCCAAATTTTAATATGTTTAATGAAAATTGTCAAAAATACAGCGAATTTTGTGAAGCAGTCTCAAATTTTCCTTCCTCGCAGAATAGCTTTATCTTTTTTTTCAGTCATAATACAGCCTTCAAATTTTGTGGAGTATTAGTTGGATAGTTGAACTATATTTTGTGAAAATTTCAAGGAAAAATATCAACTAAGACAGAAATGGAAGCTGGTCAAAGTTGGAAGCGAGTGCGCTGCTTCACGCGATTTCATTCTTCTTGACGGCGTGTCGTGAATTCGAAAACTTGTTCCCTACTAATTTTCTTAATTGATTAATCTATGTCTTACTTACATGAGGATTATCTCGGACTTGCTGAAACTCCTTCACCATCTGCTCCCGAGTTGTTCCCCGGTAACGCATCACTCCTCGCAGGATTCGTTCCATCGTATGTGATTAGCTTCGGGGTGAAGCAGGTGACGTTTTAAAAATTATTTAAAACCTTGTGTTAAACTTTCTTCTTATCCAAACTGGCTGAGTTGCATTTTTGGTTCAACTCTCCATCCAAGCACTGGCGATTCAATCGGCTTAAGTGTTTCTCTTCGAAGATGTCCTAAAACAAATTAAAAATAGAAGCCATTATTGGAAAAGTGTTTAGCTATTTTATTGAGTAACACAACTGGAGAAGAACGCGATTAATGATTGATGCGATTAATGTAGCTCGCATCTAAACAGTGACTAGCAGACTTTAGGAGACTGATGACTAGTAAACATCATCTTCGTTGTCTGTTTTTTTTATTTTATTTTTCATCAACCTTTTTTATTCGTTCTTCTTCTCCTTTAAAGCTAAGACATATATGGTACTGAAACCAATACCACCCAAGCACGTGCGTCTTGATCATTTTTTTTTCCGCTAAACCGTTGAATAGCTGAAGAGTTTTATACCCCTATACCTACATACGTATTTTGCTGAGTATGGGAAACAGAATTTATTTATCGGAGAGCAACTGGTTTAGTTTGAGTCAAACAGCTCCGTCAGCTCTATCGTTTTGTTCGGAATTGCGTCACTAGGCTTAGCAGAGAGTGATATTACAATTGGCGATCATAACCTAACATAACGTTGACTGAATACGATATCGGGGTGTACCAATTCTTGTAACTTTCTTAAATCTTCAGTGAAGTTCAGGTGTTATTAATAACCTTCAGATACGTCAAAACATAACTTACTTTCTTTGCGAAAACGGAAACTTGACTCTTTCTCTCGTCCGATTCCGATGAACTTTAACTTACAACTGTCCGTTGACTGGGAGTCTCCATTCATATCACCGTTAACGTTATCAGCAGTCGAACGAAGCATAATCAATTCACAACAATGCAGAAGGGTGGTGTCGATAATATTGGTTTCGTTGTTTACTCCAAACGTTTAACTAAACTGACAACTACCCTGATGAGGATTCAATCGACCTTTTGCTTTGGGTGTGATGCGAAGTCATACAAAACGGCTTAACCTAGCCTGTTGTCGTGTCACGCACCACAGTTTGATGTTCGTGTTTTTTTCGTTTCTATCTTTCTTTATTTTCCTAATCAACGGTGGGTGGTGGCGGATTTGGGAGATTTAGCTATATGGTCCAGCTACCGATAGTTGACTCATCCCAAATTTAAACCACCCAAGTTTGAAAAAAAATGCACATGTTTTTTAAGCATATTTCAAAGCATGTTCTTTAAGATAATTTTTATCTTTAAAAATAAAAATGATAATGACATAATATTTCGCATATTAAGATAGTATTTTAAAAGTTTAATTTTCATTCAAAATTTTAAAAATCCATCAATGAATATACAAATTTTAAAATTTTTCGATGCCGTAAAATACTTAATCCAGTATGACGGATTGGCTTAATGATATCACTTACAAACTTTATACTGGTTAAATGATCCTATAACAACACTTAAATATTTTTAGAATTCAGCTACCTACCTGGGATAAGATGCTAAATGTATGAAAAATTTAAGTCATTTTTGTAATTTTTGTCATTTTTGTAATTTTTGTCATTTTTGTCATTTTTGTCATTTTTGTCATTTTTGTCATTTTTGTCATTTTTGTCATTTTTGTCATTTTTGTCATTTTTGTCATTTTTGTCATTTTTGTCATTTTTGTCATTTTTGTCATTTTTGTCATTTTTGTCATTTTTGTAATTTTTGTATTTTTTTGTAATTTTTGTAATTTTTGGTATATTTGTAATTATTGTAATTTTGAAATTTTTGTAATTTTTGTCATTTTTGTCATTTTTGTTTTTTTTTTGTAATTTTTGGAATTTTGTATTTTTTTTTGTATATTTTGTAATTTTTGTAATTTTTGGTATATTTGTAATTTTTGTAATTTTGTAATTTTGTAATTTTGTAATTTTTGTAATTTTTATAATATTTGTAAACTTTGTTTTTTTTTGTAATTTTTGTCATTTTTGTACATAATTGTATGTTGTGACCAACATCTTTTAATTTTGTGTTGGTGAATCTCGTTTTTAAGCTATGTTCCCTCAGATTTCAGCTTTTTTTTGCCTTGAGAGCATAGAAGATGAAAACTCAAATTTGAGAAAAAAAAACTTAAATTTGAGGAAAAAAGTCTAAATCTGAAAGATGTGCTCCACTCGGATTGTATATTGTTTCCATGCCATGGTGAAACAGCACTGTTGTTTTTTTTTGTTACAACGGCCCAGATCCCGACAACGTCATACAAACCGTGTGGAGCACATCTCTCAGATTTAAGCTTTTTTTTTGGCAGATTTAAGGTTTTTTTCTCAGATTTGAGCTTTCATCTCAAGGCAAAAAAAGCTTAAATCTGAGGAAAAAAGTTAAAAAACGAGATTCACCAGCACTTATTTAAAAGATGTTGGTCACACGATACATGGACAAATCGTGTAACTTTGCCGGGAAACAATACTAAGTCTGTTCAATGAACTCTAGTCGGAACGGGTCGAAACAAGTAGAAACATATTAGAAACAAGTAGATCATCTCTAGGTCAGGCAAATAGAAATTTTGCTGCAGCATTTTTGCAGAATTTTTTACTTTTCGACAGAAAAATGAGCACCTTTTTGAAAAGATTTGTAATCGTTTAAGATATAAAATCGTACCGGAACCAAACAAAATCAACAAAGCTGTTGTTTCATAGATGAGGCATGCTCTGTTTGGCGAAACTTGTAAACTTATCCAATACAAAACTCTCTCACCAACTAAATAAAATTTTCAAGAATGGTCATTCAAATGAAACAGGATTTGATGCCTGCTCACTGGTCGGTGATTTAATCAGATCAATTTGACATTTGAGCGCTTTTTTTGTTTTGGCTTTCTTTCAGAAAGGTATCGTTATCGGTTTTTTCTTCTGTTTTCCACCCCTGGGATCATCTGTCTCTTTCCGTCGGAGTCAATTGGAAAGAGACAGATGATCCCAGGGGTGGAAAACAGAAGAAAAAACCGATAACGATACCTTTTACCGATTTATACCAGGTCGAAACGAATCCTGCTGCCGAGCTGGATCGGTTTCGACTAGTTTCAACTTGCTTCATTGAACAACGACCTGACTTGTTTCGACCAAAACATTTAGCTCGTTGATTTTATCTAACAGAAACCAGTCAAAGCCGATTCTTACCAACGATTGAACGAAGCTACTACCTTACATATATCATACAACAGCCAGCCATGCATTGGTATTGTATGATGGGGATGATTGAAATATTTCAAGCTGCTGCGAATCAATTTGATCTGCTACAAATCGCTATAGGAAAGTGTTCAACAAAACAGTATTGCTCAAGAGGTTCCTTTTTCAGACAACTAACTACATTTAAGATTTGTATATATAACAATTTTTTTAATGCCGAAATTAAATCTACACTTGTAGTAATTTCGGCTCATATTCAGCAATTCGGTACAAATGGAATTGGAATGGAAGAGTGCAACTTCACTGCAAATCAATGTTCGATAAACCATCCACTTCTAAATTAAAAAGTACAGCGTTCGTTTTTTGTCAACATTCGATTTCGGCAACATCCGATTTTGGCACATGTGACAGAAAAAACAACCCACTCTAGGTACTTTTGACGTAAATCGCCACTTCAGTGCAGGAACTTTCTAGTAGGTTAAAACACAACAACCTAAAAGTAGGTACAGACTCCGTTCGTTTTTGGCAACATTCGATTTTGGCAACACTAAATTTTGGCAACACTCAATTTGGCAACATCCGATTTTGGCACATGTGCAAAAATCGAACGGTTATTTCTTAAATAATGTTTTTTTCAATTTCTTTGAATATATTGAACCGATTTCATTTCTGTAAACGTCATTTTGAAGGTTTTTCCTCATTCTATGTTATGGTCCGAAATAAGTGCGTCCGGAGGTCCGCTTCTGGAGATTAGGCCGTAACATATTCTGGATACAAATTGTGACATAGGGGAGGGGGGGAGGTATGCTCATCGTTACGTAACAATTTTTTTCTTAAAAATTTCAGTTCACTTAATCGCAGTTATTTTGATGTCATGCAATTGTTGCAGAATGATAAACAAACCAAAACAAGCTTAAAATGTGTAAGCTTCAGCAAGATTGAAACTGGTTTGTAACCTTTCGTCTTTAAAGATTCTTAGACAGACTTCGACATGTGTAAGGAATATCCGTGAAATACCCATTGGAAATCGAATATGATGTACCTCCTAGAGCACAATTCAAACTTATTATATTATATTTTACATTTTTTTCTCACCACCGAATATTACTAAATGGAGCATATTTTGCATAACAAGTTATGCTCCTTAAACAGAATAAAGGAAACAAGGTAGATAATCAATGAACAATCACAGAGCAACTTGTAATAAGACAAATAATTATTTATTTTATTAGAGAGTTATCATCAATAAGAAGCGATTTGGACAGATATTAATTCTGTTTTGAGGAACGTTAAAAAAATTTATGTTAAAATGATCTTCGAAAATCAGTATTCAAAACATGAGAAGTTGGGATGGTGGGGGGGGGTAATTATCAGCGTTACGTAATTTTCATAGGGGGGTACGTCGATGCGTTACGATTTGTGACATACGGGGGGGGGGGGAGGGGGTCAAAAAAGTGCATTTTTGCGTTACGTAATTTATGGATGACGCCTTAGCTTAGAATAGCATCAAACCCATCATGCGACGCCCAATCGTTTCCAATTTTTTTTTTGTAAGTCCATTGGAGGTCACACAATTCATACAAAACGTTTGTGATCAGTTTTGGATGAGCCCCCGTCCGGTAGGCATGTTCCACATACCGCGAGGAAGTGGCCAGTTCGTTCAATTAAAATAATGCATATCGTTTAGCACCTCAAATCACTTGAAATTTTAAATCGAGTTCACCAGTGTGACCGTAATAAGTATCTAGGGCATAGTCGACATCATCCGGATATGTACCAACCCTCTCCCCCCCTTCCCCCTCCACATCTTTTCATTACACAAAGAATTGGTTGTAGGTGTTATTGATGTTTTATTAGGGAAAAAATGTTTATTTTAAAATAAATAGAGTTAATTGGAAATTCATAGTTTAGTAAATTTCCTCTTGAATTATCCAAAGAATATCTTTCGTCTTCTTCGACCTCTGTTTCGTCGCAATTTTTGTCGTCATAATTCTTTATAAGAGCGATTATTTGGGTGTCTGTGTATTCATCAATGCAAAATTCTTCTTCAGAATATTCCGTAGTTTGAATTGTGTCGATGTTCACTTGAGGGGCAAACAGTTCACTCAAAGGCATATCATCTTCGTGAATGAGATTTGACCCTACAATCCATCCAATATTTTTCCAGTACCTTTGAATTGCTGATTGCGAAACCTCCATCCATGCTTCATGTAGCCAATATGCAACGTCTTTAAGATTGATCTTCATAATCCGTTGCATAAAGTCCACTTGATTGGCGATTTCCAGATGTAGCTTTTCTCAGAATTGTTGGAATTTCTACACCTTTGAAGGCTCTTGGTGCTTTCGATTTACCAATCATTATAATCGTCAATTTGTGATTACCCATAGCGTTAGAACATGGCATGAATGTGACCCTCCCGAATAGAAAAACATTATGAAAACACCATGAATTTCATTTTCACTCTACCGTGGTTTTTATGGTTGACTCCATGAATATCACTATACATGAAACCATGATTTCACTGTCAAACTCATCGTTTTCAACCATGGTATTCATGGTTTTGGCCAAAATTACCATGAAAAAAGGGGGTTGTTAAGCAACTTAACAATGAAAAAATCAACTTTTTCCCATACATTTGGAAACACAAAATGATGGAAATTATGATTTTTACAGCTTCCAATTTTCTCAACCACACTGTGAAATTCACGGTTATCCCTTGAATTTTAATCGTTCAAAAATTATGAACATGAATGTTGATTCATAGTTTATCAAGAATGTCGGGACCGTGAAATTACATGGTCTTATTTTATGTTTTCATTTGTTTTTTTGTTTATAATTCCTCTCAAAATAAAAAATACTTGTTTTATTCGTTCGCTTATTTTATTAAAATTTTTGGATTAACCATGGGTAGCTGAAATTCAGCTCAGCCGTTAAGACCGACTCAGTAACTATGGATTTCGAACAGCTTGTGCCGGAAGTCGGTTACCACAAGAGTGCCGCGCAGGTTCTCTGCTGAACATGGAAATCAGATGTTCGCTGGATTCATAGGTCAAATCTATGGCAATCGAACCAGAATTGGGAAGAAATGCTACATGGTTTTGAGGGCAGAAGATGGTATTTCCGCTTTGGTGGTCTGCAACCGAACCCGTGTTGTTCTGCTGGTTCATTTCTTTAAGGTCTAGTGTGGCACCAGCTTCCAGGCACTTCAGTCTTTCCTCCTTCTTGGTGACGCCCTCGGTGTAGTTGAGGGACAATAAGCAAAGCAAGTGGCGCATGATTCCGAAACTCGTCGCCGTCTAGCTAAATCAAATCCTGGGTCCGGGCAGCAAATCAACCAGCCTAATAAAGAAGATAGAAAATCTGAACTGAAACCAATGTAATACTAAAGCAACACTAATAAGCTTAATCCAATATTACGGGTTTTCTAGTTTATTATAAAAAATCTAAACAATTACCTCAACATCCTTGCCCTCCATCGGCGCTCGTTGGTGAACTTATGATTTTTATTTATATATTTATAAATATGTCTTTATTTGTATCAAATCATCATTACACTTATATTACATTATTGCATTAAACTAGGTGTTCAGCTCAATAATGAACTGTTCATAGCCCTATAAGTAACTAGATTATAAAAATTTATTTATAAGATTTTAATTTGCTGAGCGCAATCAAGTTTTTAATGTAGGAGAACATCCTGTAATAGCAAAAATATTTTATACTTAAAACTAAACACTATCTTAAAATTAAACTAAACATAAAGAGAACGAATCTCTGCGATGGAAGACTGCATCGATTTGCCTCTGAAGTTGGAGATGATTTTGTTGGCCATCTCTTCGATCGATTCAATGCCCGCAATCCGATGAAGATCTTCGGTGCTGTGCCAAGGTGGAAGCCGCAAAATCATTTTCAGAACTTTGTTCTGAATCCTCTGGATGGCTTTCTTCCTCGTCGCGCAGCAGCTAGACCAAATCGGAACTGCATACATGATCGCTGGTCGGAAAACTTGTTTGTAGATGAGCATCTTATTTCGCAGACACAACCGGGATTTCCTGTTGATGAGAGAATAAAGAGATTTAGTGTATTTATTACATTTAGATTGAATATCTTCAATGTGATTTTTAAAAGTAAGATTCCGATCAAGTGTAAGTCCCAAGTACTTAACGTGATCAGACCATTCTAATGAAACCCCATTAAAAGTTATGGAATGATTTTCATTAGGTTTTAAAAAATTTGCTCTTGGCTTATGGGGAAATAAAATAAGTTGAGTTTTGGAAGCGTTAGGAGAAATTTTCCACATTTTCAAGTAATTCAAAAAGGAATTTAAATTTTGTTGCAATCTACTGCGTACCACCCGTAAATTTCGACCTTTGGCTGAAAGCAAAGTGTCATCAGCAAATAATCTTCTACCTTTTCCTTCTGGTACATCAGGAAGATCAGAAGTAAAAATATTATATAAAATTGGCCCAAGTATACTACCCTGAGGGACACCAGCTCTAATGGGTGTCCTTTCAGAGCATGAATTTTGATAGCTTACTTGTAAGGTTCGGCTAGTCAAATAATTTTGAATAATTTTGGTGAGATATACAGGAAAATCAAATCGAGCTAATTTAGCTACTAAACCTTTGTGCCAAACACTGTCAAAAGCTTTTTCAATATCAAGAAGAGCAACACCAGTTGAATAACCCTCAGATTTGCTAGCGTTAATCATATTAGTTACACTCAAAAGTTGATGTGCAGTAGAATGTCCATGACGAAAACCAAATTGTTCATCAGGGAAAATAGAATTCTGATTAATGTGAATCATCATTCTATTCAAAATAACTCTCTCAAATAGTTTACTTAAAGAAGGAAGCAAACTAATTGGTCGATAACTTGCAGGCTTCTTCGATTCTCTTGATTTTTGCTCACTTTTTCTCATTTGCTTGTCAAACGCCTAAGAGAAACATGCTTTCTCACACTTAAACCGATCAAGAAGCCCACGTTTTGTTGTAGAGCATTTCAAAAACGCAGTCACCCAATTTCATTCTCGAAGGGAGAAATGTTCATCAGCTTCTCAGTTACTGGCTGAGAAATCAACGACCGAACATAGATGGACGCTTCGGTTGTGGTTTATTTCAGCACTTGCTGGGGCCAATTTTTAATAATTTCATATAGAAAGAGGACGGTTCAATCGCACATTAAAGCTGTCCACGTGATTTGGTGAAACGGCCGAATTTCATATGCGATGTGCATTTCTTTTTCTCTTAGGAGCGATGAGAATAGTAAAACTACGCCCTTGCCTTCACTGAGCAATTCATTTCACTGATCACATGTAGCGCTTATGAGGTGTTTTCAGAGTCACAAACCAACAGTGCTCTGACAGTAGAAGAGTGATCATTCGTTAGAGAGAAAAATTCTCTTGGCTCTCTCAGCAGCAGATGATAAAATGCTCATTTAAAATCTTCTCACAATTATTAGGAGCGAGAAAGTTCACTGTCTCCTTTTGGGCAAGATGAGCAAAATGAAGCCTGAATTAACTTGAAGGCTCTGAAGCACTTTTTCCAGGTTTCAAAATTGGAGTTATTTTGGCATTTTTCCATTTATTGGGAAAATAAGCCAAATGAAAACATTTGTTGAAGATTTTAACTAAAAAATTTAAAGTGCTTTCAGGCAACTTTTTAATAAGAATATAGAAAATCCCATCTTCCCCTGGAGCTTTCATATTTTTAAATTTTTTGAAAATCAATTTAAGTTCATCAATATTTGTCTCACAAGAACTTTCAAACACATTTTGCTTGGAAAGAATATCATCAAATTCTAGGGAAATTTGAGCATCAATTGGACTTACAACGTTTAAATTAAAATCATGAGCAGACTCAAATTGTTGGGCTAATTTTTGAGCCTTTTCTGAATTAGTTAAAAGAAGTTTATCCCCATCTTTCAAAGTAGGAATTGGCTTCTGGGGCTTTTTCAAAATTTTAGTTAATTTCCAAAATGGCTTTGAGTAGGGTTTTATATCCTCTACTGCTTTAGCAAAATTTTCATTACGAATGAAATTTAAACGACGTTTGATCTCTTTTTGAAGGTCGCAATAAATTAATTTCAAATAAGGATCCCTAGTACGTTGATATTGGCGTCGACGAATGTTTTTCAGTCGTATCAAAAACTGAAGATCATCATCAATTAAAGGTTGATTAAATTTATGTTTAACTTTAGGTATTGAAGCGGCTTTAGCATTGACTATTGAAGTTGTCAAATTTTCTACAGCCAAATCAATATCTTCTATTGAATTCAGTGGAACGTTGACATCTAAAATACGTTCAATAAAATTCATATATCGCTCCCAGTTAGCCTTTTGAAAATTAAAAGTTGATTTTAAAGGGTTTTCAATGGGACTTTGAGATAAAGAAAATGTTACTGGAAGGTGGTCTGAATCGAGGTCCGCATGAGTAACTAATTGACTACAATGCTCGCCTAAATCCGTTAGAACCAAATCAATTGTGGAGGGATTTCTAATTGAAGAAAAACAAGTATGCCCATTAGGATATTCAACAGTATAATAACCTGCAGAGCAGTCATTAAACAAAATATTCCCATTTGAATTTGATGAAATATTATTCCAAGATCGGTGTTTTGCATTAAAGTCACCAATAATAAAAAATTTAGATTTATTTCTGGTGAGTTTTTGTAAATCTCCCTTCAAAAAATTTTTCTGTTCACCGCTACATTGGAAAGGCAAATATGCGGCAACAATTATAATTTTCCCCATAGAAGTTTCTAATTCAATTCCAATTGTTTCTAAGACTTTTGTATTGAAAGAAGGAAGAAGTCTAAATTTGAGACGACTATTGATGACAATAGCTACACCCCCACCTTGTCGATCAAGTCGATCATTTCGTAAAATTTTAAAGAAAGCATTGCTTTTCAAGTTATTGTCTGGCTTTAAAAAAGTTTCAGTGATGGCAGCAATATGTATGTTTTGAGTTTTCAAAAATAAAAAGAATTCATCTTGGTTAGCCAGCAAAGATCTAGCATTCCAATTCATAATATTTAAACATCTATTTGGATCCATGAGGGAATCGTAAAGTCATAATAATTTTGTTAGCATAATTAAAAGAAGTTTGGAAAGCTTCAAACATTGAATTTGCTTTCAACATAAGTTGCATCATTTCCATTAAATTTTGATGCAAAAATTTTAATTTTTCCTCAGTAATCTCACCCAAATCAACAAAATTGTTAGGATCAGAAAATGAAGGAGAAGAACAAGTATTTGAATTTCGGGGATTTTCCCAAGCCTTCGCATGAACGTTGAGACTTGGTTTTTTCCCATTTTTATTAGTTAAACCTGAAGAGGGAAACCCATTTTCAACCACCTCTGAGAACGATAAACAACGAGTCTGGGGCGCAGATTCAGCACAGGTAACATTAAAATCACTTCGGGTATTACCCAGCCGTGATTCCAATGTCGACCGAGGCTGACCGCGAACAGGCAGGTTGTTTGCCGGCCCGACGTGTGAAGACGAAAAAGAGGAAGGAGGAGAAGAAACTTTTCTGGAAACTTTGGGATTTTTCCTAGAAGCAATAATTTTTGCCCTGATGGGACAATCTAGCGAATTCGAGGAGTGATTACCTGCGCAATTCGCACACTTAAAAAATTCTGTTTTTGGCTTATCACCACCAAAAAGGCATTTAGATTTTTCATGATCGAATGAGCCGCAAAACATGCATCTGGCATTCATTCTACAATTTTTAGTGCCATGACAAAAAGCTTGACAACGACGACATTGCGTAATATTTTGTAAAAAATTGGTATGGGATTTACGAAAAGGTTCAAATTTTACTCGACAATGAAACATAAGACGAGCCTTTTCCAAAGTTTTCAAATTATTAACATGATCCTTTTTAAAATGGATCAAATAAAGTTCAGGAGCAAAACCAACACTACTGGTATTATTCGTGTTGGTTCTTTTCCTCATTTGAAATACTTGAATTGGAGAAAAACCTAACAAAGAATTTAATTCAGCTGTGATCTCATCCGGTGTCTGATCGCCAGTGAGACCACGAAGTACAACTTTAAATGGACGATCACTTCTAGCGTCGTACGTAAAAAATTGGTGTTTTTTATTATTCAAATAATTTAAAACCTTTTGAAAATCATTAAAAGATTCCGCCAATATACGAGCAGTTCCCCTTCGACCGATCTGAAAAGAAATCTTCACATCCTTGACGGAAGTGACGATTTCTTTTCGAAAGGCATTGAAGTCAGGAATCGTGACCGTTATTGGTGGAATCTTTTCGTTTTTAAGAGTATAAGAAGAAGAAGAAGGTTTCTTAGTACTCTTATCAGAATTAAATATGAATATTTCCTCATCACCGATGTTATGAAGGACATCGAATGAATTGGAAATTTCAACTTTTTTGGCAGATGGCCCTGGATTAGGTTCAGCAATCCGTTTTCTTCCGGCCCTTGAGCCGGCCGAAGACTTCCCCATGCTGGAAAGAAAAGAGAAAATATGAATAAAAGAAAATGAAAATAATTTTAGCACTGAAAAGTGCTGATTGAAATACAGGTAAGGAAAAAATAAATAATGTAAAATGTTCCTGCAGGTACACAGCAACGATACGATGCTCCGGCGTACGTGTTGACGGCTCAACGGTACAGATGGAAGTGATGAACTTATGAAGTAATCCGTTGTTTTCCCGCTCGACGGATACCATTCCAGTCGTCATCTTTGGTGGCTGACTGGGAACCACCGCCATCGTGCAAATTTAAACAGCTTCGCTGCTGCTGCTGTTGGCATTTTCAGAGGAAATCTGTGATGATGGTCACCGCTGCTTATCCAGATAGTAGGCATCGAATAGACCCGTCGCCGTTCAGCACCAGCTCACCACTATTGGCGATGCCAAAATCCCCGGACAGAATCGACGGATGTTGGGTGTTTCGATGGACCACCGCGGCTAGGGAATCCTGCATTTGTAAGATGTTCTGAATCTTAAAATACATCGATTACCAGCACTGAATATTCCATTCCATTTACCTGAAGCTTGGAGGAATTACGTTCTTCTCTTCCGGATGTTTGATGACATCAATTTTCATCCAACCACTCGAGACCGCCTGGGAGAGATGCATTTTCAATTTCTTCTTCCGACTGATAATACCACTCGCGAGCTCAAACACGTTGTATTCGAAACAAAAAAAATTTCTTTTGAAATGTAAAAATTGGCGCGGGCGCGGTATCAAAATAAATCTATACACGCTAATTTGTTAATACGTAAAAAAGCAAAAGTTTAACAATGTTCATTTTGGTTTGAATTATAATTTTACCATGAAGTACACAGTAACCATAAAAGGCGCAAGAAAATTATTGTGATATCGTGCTTCTCATATTTTCGACAACAATGAAATATTTTGAAATAACGACATTATTCACGGTGACTTTTAAAATGATGGTTATTTCTAAATAAAAAGTGGTTGAAAAATATTATAGGATATTACGATGAAGTTAATTGTTCAATTGAAAATCATTGTTAACTTATATTATTACCATGGTCTTTGCTATTCGGGCTGTCTTTAGCAATTTTCATTCCAGGAGCAGAAGATTCACCAGCATGTTCCAAAGTGTATCCATGCAAAGCTTTGTAAAACAGAGCGGTTTCATCGTCATTGTAGATTTGGTCGGCCGTAAGTTTTCGTTGTTTAACGTAAGGCAAAAAAATGTAGATTAAAGGGTACAACGCTGGAAGCATTACACGATTATTTTTCCCCTGAAAGCTTCAACCGCCTGATACCATACCGAAATTTAAAATTACGCACCCAAGTTTCACTAAATTTAAAATTATTTGGTATGTTAAATTAATTGGCAAAAATTTTAGCCTTTGCAAGAATAAGATTATTTGTTATAACGTGATGTTTATCACGCTTTTGTATAAACCAATAGAACAATGCTTGCTCTAATTGGCTATGCTTTCCTGAAGCCGCGTACTTTGTTTTTGAGCTCTTATTCCCACGACAAGACGACGCTTGTACCAACTTTTCTTTTTGAAGTTCAAGTTTCGGATGGTAGAACGATTGACTCCGTACTCTTTCGCAATAGACAATTTTGTTTCGGACTTACTCTCCAGCTTCTTGAGAATTTCTAGTTTTTGACTCAGGGTTAAACTTCTGCGCTTCAATTTCTCACCAGTCGTGTTGGCCATCTGTCGAATTTTGATCTTATCAATTTTATGAAAGATAAAAAAAATGATTTTTATTTCATTGAATAGTCGTGAACTATTCTTCTGCTCGCAAACCACAAAAAAACAGTTTTGATTGGAAAAAATCCACAAAACAAACACAACAAAACTTCAATTTAGTTTGCATAAAGCAATGGAATTACAACTATAAGCTAAGTCTTTACTCAATGACGATTCGAGAGAGAATGAACAATGTACAGTGAATCAATAGCATTCACATAGAAACAAACAAAAGGACAATAGAAACAACCCAGCTAACATGAAATCGTAATAGAAATGATAATCCAAATCAAATATTAAGACATTTTCAATAACCATCGTAAACAAGCTGGTATTGAGTGATTTTCTATCATTCATTTACGAGAAGCTTTGCCCAAAAAAAGTTGAATCGGATAGCAGTTTAGTCAATTCGTAAATATGTCTCCAAATAGTTGAGAATACTCTAATTCAACATTTACGATTTGAGTAAACTGATTTACGATAAATGGGCGATCCTTCCTTCTTTCTTCCTTTGACCGGTTCGTGAACAGAAAATCTCACATATAGCGCAAAACATTTCATCTTATGAGTTGGCATAGTGGTAAGATACCGGACAGACAACTCGGAGGCTGGAGTTCAAATCTCGGTCGGGGAAATTTTTTTTTTTTAGTTTTACTCAATTACTGCAAATCGTATATTTTACATTTTGTGGGGAAATCGAATCGTTAAAATCTTGTCATTGTAGATATATCGCCTCCACTTTTATAGCTATATGCTATTTTGGTAAGTTTTATATAATCTTTTCATCTGGTATATTCGTTTGATTAATTCTGTTGTTCCTGCGATATACCCTCTTAAATGTTTGCTGGGAAATTCATTGTTTGGGTGTAACAGGCGACTGTTTTCGTATTCATATTTGACAATAACAATGCGTATCAATTGAATTATATGCGATATGAAGCTGACTTGAACAATGAGCATACCCGTTTACTGTCGAAGATTAGTCAATTGAACTGCGTTTGTTGCGTGCTGAACAACAATGCTTTTGAAAGTTATAAATTTGATTCATGCGAGTTGTTTCATCAACAAGAAAACGAATTTCGATAAAAATATTGACTCTGTATTCAAATATAATTTGGTTTATTGAAACAATCTATAAACGCCAACCAGATGAAAGCTACATATTTCTTCTTGACGTCAGTGACAATTTTACAACTTATAACTAATATAATTAAGGTTAAACTAAAAAATTTAGTGCTTATATTATGTTTCTCATTAATTTTGATTAATTTAAGACAAAAATTAAAAAAAAAAAAGTTTTAAAAATTTCCGTTCGATTTTGGCAACATTCGATTTTGGCAACACAAAATGTACGAGCGTGTTGCCAAAATCGAACGGGGTCTGTATTTCAAATCTGTCCAAGTGGACAGCCGGGGAGGGGGGTAAGGGTTTGCTAAATGTCCACGCTTGTTCACGGAGGGGGGTCAAAAATCTCATTTTTCTGTCCACGTGGTATCTGAACGGCCCCTTATCAAACGCCGACCCATTCGCGCCGTGCTCGATGCAAGCCGCCTAACCGAGAAACCCCAGTCCTGCGCCTGCCTACACCATCCAGAATGGACATTTTCTGTAATAGGCCGGATACTTTTGTCCAACGAAAAATGGAAAATTTTATCTTCTTCTTCCCTTCTTGTGATGGAAGCAGAGTAATGCATTGTAAATTTCATGTCCTTTGAAAGAGAACATTTCTTGGAACCTACTCACACAAAAAAAATGTAAATATCCCGATCTATAAGGAATTTACATTGAATAAATGCGATAAGTTATCAAATGCCGGAAACTTTTGTCCAGCAGTGTGTGGTGGAGCGTAATATGAGGTTGGCCCTGATCGATGCTTATGGAAATGTCACTTAGATTCTAAGAGCAAGTCCAATGGTGTTGGGAAAAAGTGGTAGGAATTTTGACGTCTGTAGCACAGATGGGAATTTTTCTATCGTGAAATATAGACCAAAAATGTTTGCCGTCCACCGGTGTGATAGAATACGAAGGTATAAAATCGAAAGCAACCAGCGATGCCAAGAGAATTTGCTTTTCAGTAATTTTACTGAGTTTTTGTATTTTGAATTCACCGTTTGAAAATTGAAATCAAATTCATTTTACTTGATCATTAACTTGAAATAGTAGTGTCCATATGAAAATTTTATTATTTATATGTATGAATAAGTATTGTTCAAGTTATAATGCATTCAAATATTAAACTATATTCTGCAGAATTAGGTGTTTTGTATTGGAGTGCATTTGATAACACGAGCTGATCAAGTTTTTCATCTCTTCCTTAAACTTTCATTTTCAAAGTGATAATTAAGTAAGTGACAAATAGAAAGTAGTAGAAAGTCAGACACATTTCTAATTCCATAAAACCGTCATTCAAATTCAAAATAAAAAAAACTTTTATTAAAACCAAATAACTTCGATAAATTAAGTTTGCTTTTAAAATTAAAAACTAAATTTTTGTTTTAACTTTGTTTAACTTATTCATTTAAGGTAAAAAAAAAGATTTAGGTAATCAATCCTCATTACAAAACGTATAAATTGGAGTAGCTGTAATATGTTTGCCATGATCTAGACGTCATTTAGTCTAATTTATGACCATTGCAAATTTATGTCTCAAAGCTCAATTATGTTACTGCTTGGAACTGTTGCATGGGACGTTTGTTCTGCAGTTTACTTAAGATGAAAAAAAACTCATGAAAAACGTATTCAAATCATCAGTCAGTTGTCATTATAGTTATTCTATAATACTGGTATTGTTCTACCAATGTAGCACACATGAAAGTGATTTTGGTATTTTAAGGACTATTCGAATTTAAAGGTTTTACATATAATTTAAATAAAGAGTCTTTGTTTCGTAGCTTTTCAAACAAACTTATATTCATGATGGAACCGTTAAAGGCGGCGTTCCGAACATGTTACCGGTCATTCCGACGGAATCCTTTTTTTCAAATAAAAAAAAATGAAACACTTTCCTTCTCCCGAAAACCGCTCAAACAAAACAAACAAACCGAGTTTATTTATTCACACAGCTATCTGGCATCTCTGCCCCTAAAAATGCATGATAGCCCATTCGATTGGCAAGGGCATGAACAAAATTGGTTGTAAATTTTAAAGAGTTGATTTACTTCTTTGCAATTAGTATCAATTCAATTGATAAAAGTTTTTTTTTTAAAAGAAAATATCACTTTATGTTTAAATCCTGAAATTGCTCAATTTCCTTTATTTTCTCCTCAACTGAGGTTTTCAGCATAAGAAAGATGGCAGCACCGAATCGTTTCATGCACGAATACTGTATTGCAACGCCGACTCTATCACTCGGTTCGGTGTTGCAAAACATTGTGTTTTTCTATCACCCTCAGCCAAAAAGTGTTATACGATACAAATTTTGCAGCGCGAAACTGTTCGAATATCAGATTTTCCCAACACCGGTGGACGGCAAATGTGTTGTGATGTGATGTAAACCATCGAAATTTCCAACTCCATCTCAACCAGTGAACTTGCTCTAAGAGCAAGTCCAATGGTGTTGGGAAAAAGTGGTAGGAATTTTGACAGCTGTAGTACAGATGGGAATTTTTCTATCGTGAAATATAGACCAAAAATGTTGGTCGTCCACCGGTGTGATAGAATACGAAGGTATAAAATCGAAAGCAACCAGCGATGCCAAGTGAATTTGGTTTTCAGTAATTTTACTGACTTTTTTTTATTTTGAATTCACCGTTTGAAAATTGAAATCAAATTCATTTTACTTGATCATTAACTTGAAATAGTACCTAGTGTCAATATTAAAATTTTATTATTTATATGTATGAACAAGTATTGTTTAAGCTATAATGCATTCCAATATTAAACTGTATTCTGCAGAATTAGGAGTTTTGTATTGGAGTGCATTTGATTACACGAGTTGATAAAGTCTTTGAACTCTTCCTAAATCATTTTCAAAGTGATAATTAAGCAAGTGACGTATAAAAAGTATAGGTAATTCAGACACAAGCTGAATTTTACTCCCGATTCGACGCCTACGTTTGATCTGATTGACACTTGTCGAATTAACAGCGAGGGTTCCGTTTTCTAAAGATGATGGATCCATTAAAGGCTGCGTTCCGAACTTGTTATCGGACATTCCGACGGAATATCTTTTTCAAATAAAAAAACGAAACAATTTCCTACTCCCGAAAACCGCTCAAACAAAATAAACAAACAGAATTGATTTATTCACCCAGCTATCTGGCATCTCTGCGCCTCAAAATGTATTCGATTGGCAAGGGCATGAACAAAATTGGCTGTAAGTTTGAAAGAGTTGATTAACTTCATTGCAATTCGTATCAATTTAAGTGATAAAAGATTTAAAAAAAAAAAATATCACTTTATGTTTAAATCCTAGAATTGCTCAATTTCCTTTATTTTCCCCTAAACTGAGGTTTTGAGCATAAGTTAGATGGCAGCACCGAAGCGTTTCATGCACGAATACTGTATTGCAACGCCGACTCTATCACTCGGTTCGGTGTTGCAAATCATCGTGTTTTTCTATCACCCTTCGCCAAAAAGTGTTATACGATACAAATTTTGCAGCGCGAAACTGTTCGAATATCAGATTTTCCCAACACCGGTGGACGGCAAATGTGTTGTGATGTGATGTAAACCTTCGAAATTTCCAACTCCATCTCAACCAGTGAACTTGCTCTAAGAAACCAGTCTACCAATATTATCAATGTTGAGTTTGATATGTTACCAAAATATAATCAATTCTAAGTCGGTTCAACAAACACGCGTTTTTGTCACTCGTCCGAAGAAAAAGTTCTTTGCGGTTTTTCGGGTAAATTCTGGTCTCGAGCCACCATAAATGGTCCTTCGAACCGGATGAGCATAATTTGCGGTCGTTACAAGTGCGCTTTCATCCACTTTCACCGATATTGTGCAATTCCGTCTTTGGTGCAAAAGTAAGGTTCTTTATAACCCACTTTCAGAACCTCCGGAATATACCCTAGAAAAATTACCGCTGATCAATGGAGGGACTAGTTCCCGAAAGAAAATCGCTTGACTCACGCCTTAAAAGGTCTATTGAAAGTCTGACCCGGTTACAAGGCAGTGAACAAACCGAAGAGTTGGACATCCAGACAGAAATTGATAACCTCCAAAAAATCTGGAATGATTATCTACTCGTTCATAAACGCATGATCGAGATATGCAAGGATGAAGAAGTCGACGGCATCCTGGAACACCTCGAGAACTTCGAAAGTTCGTTCTTGGTCAACAAAAATCGTCTCCTAAAACTCTTGAAAAGAGTTAGTTTCGCCACATCCACACGAATACAACCTTCCGCTAATCAAGATGGTGGAGATCCCATTCGCCAGCTCGTAGAACAACAAGCGGAATTTCTGCGCCAAATATCCATCAGTTTTGCACCGGTCAACGTGCAAAATCCATCTGTAAGTCCATCTCAAGAACGACCAGTCATCGCAACGGATCTAAAATTACCAAGAATGACCTTGCCCGTATTTTCGGGAAATATTCTGGAATGGCAATCGTTCTTTGATCTGTTCGATAGCGCTGTTCATAAAAACCCAGCACTTACAGATAGCCAACGATTGTATTTCCTCAAAACAAATTTGGAAGGAGAAGCAGCCACTCTACTATCCCATCTACGCATTGAAGATGCCAACTACGCCCCCGCATTAGCTAAGCTAAAGCAACGGTTCAATAAACCGTTTGAAATCGCTACTCAACACATCCTGCGGTTCCTAAATCAACCAACTTTGGCGACATCATCAGCTGACGGATTACGATCTCTGCATGATATTTCCGACGAGTCGTTACGCGCACTTCAAGCCATGAATCGGGACGATCGTGATATTTGGGTGCTGCATCTACTTACCGAGAAATTGGATAGCGACACAAAGCAGCTATGGTGCCAGCGACGTTCTGAATTGCCTGCTGAGGAAATCACACTGCATGCTCTACTGAAATTCATCGACAATCATAGCATTGCCCTGAAAGCTATGGAAACAACAGGTCCAAAATCCATAACTCCGGGGAAACCGCAACCAAAACATCAATTTCATGGTCCACCAACATTGTTGGCAACTTATCAACCAGTTAGCAACAACACTTGTGGCTTTTGCCTCAAATCACCACATCGACTGTATCAATGCGGTAAGTTTATTCATTCGCACGCTATTGATCGACTCAATTTTATTCGTAGGCATCAATTGTGCACGAATTGTCTCAGGCGACACACACAAAAACCTTGCAAGTCAGGCAACTGTAGGCAATGCAATCAATCACATCACACGCGTATGCACGATGCCTTACACATACCGGACGAACGCGATGTTCCGTCCACAACATCAACGTCCGAAAACAAAACTCAAGCACTTATCTCGCCTCTCAATTTAACAAACCATTTGGCAGGTACCAATGTTCTGTTAACAACCGCAACTATAAAAGTACTGGATAAGTTCGGCCGATTGCATGTATGTAGAGCTGTCCTCGATTCGGCATCACACTCTAACTATATAACTCGAGAGTTCTGCAAACAGCTGAGTTTCCCGACGGTTCCACTCGACTTTGAGTTCGGTGGCATCTCAGGTACTTCTGGGCATGCAACTGAAGGAGCCTTTGTTCAATTCAATTCGAGAAGTTCTTCCTATCAAAACACTGCCCCTTGTGTAGTGCTGGACCGAATTACATCCGAACTACCTTTGAAGACAGTGAACATTGCAGAATGGCCTATTCCAACTACAATTCACCTGGCCGATCCGCAGTTCCACACTCCAGGAAAAATCAGCATGCTTCTTGGCAACAAAGTATTCTCTCAAGTTCTTGAGACTGGGATTATCAACCTTAGTTCGGATGGATCTCTACCCATACTACAAAACACGAAACTTGGATGGGTAGTCTCTGGTGGATACGAAGACAACGATCAATCGGCTTCATCCGCTCCGGTACCAGCTTGCCTCATATCTTGTTACGCTGAGACCCTTTCATCACATTGTAAGAAATCCAATCGGGCCTTTATTAATTAGTAAAAATAAAATGTCCCGGCAAGGACAAACACTTGATGCTGCACCTTGTCTTACCCGGGGGATCAACAAAGGGGTGAAAGCTAAACAGATCCCAAAGAATGCATTATCCAGAAGAGCCTCAACTGTAGAGCTACAAGAAGATTCCCTCCGGTGGACCTTCCCTGATTGGAGTTCAGCTGCAAATTATCCGAAATCATCTCCAAGAGAAGCACTCGATGTAGGTCTTCGGCATACGATTTTCCGTGAGAAGAAATCTCCGACTTAAGAAATCACTCACGAGTTACGTCTCGTCTACTACGGTCTAGCTCCAAAACATTTCGTATCTACACACACCACGCTTGATACATTCGAAACTAAACATACTCTAAGAATTTATATTCGCATCATACTACGAAAACTCTTTCAACAACGAGACTGTAGGGATTGTTAGGGTGGGCAGAAGATTGAAGCGTTGGTGCCTCACATATGAAGAGTTTGTTTCGACTACGATTGAAGGAGAAATTACTACGCGTAATTTGGTGGGCGGCTATGGTGGAGCGTAATATGAGGTTGGCCCTGATCGATGCTTATGGAAATGTCACTTAGATTCTACGAAACCAGTCTACCAATATTATCAATGTTGAGTTTGATATGTTACCAAAATATAATCAATTCTAAGTCGGTTCAACAAACACGCGTTTTTGTCACTCGTCCGAAGAAAAAGTTCTTTGCGGTTTTTCGGGTAAATTCTGGTCTCGAGCCACCAGTGTGGGTTAAAATTAAACATTTCCATATTTCTCTACCGCAGTTTTGAAGCTTACAAAAGATGTTTAATCATATCCAAAAATAATCAAAGATTTAGACCAAAACATTAGCTCGTTGAACATCTACCAGAAAGAAACCAGTCGAAACCGATTTTTACCAACGATTGAACGAAGCCACTCGCTTACATCGCTTACATCCACTTCCCGGCAACGTTATACAAACCGTGTGGAGCACATCTCTCAGATTTCCCCTCAGATTTCCCCTTTTTTGACAGATTTAAGCTTTTTTCTTCAGATTTGAGCTTTCATCTCCTATGCTCTCAAGGCAAAAAAAGCTTAAATCTGAGGAAAAAAAGCTTAAAAACGAGATTCACCAAGACTTGTTTAAAAGATGTTGGTCACACGATGCATAGACAAATCGTGTAACGTTGCAGGGATCTGCTTACATCATACTTCATACAACACAACAGCCAGCCATGCATTGGTATTGTATGATGGGGATGATTGAAATATTTCAAGCTGCTGCGAATCAATTTGATCTGCTAAAAATCGCTATAGGAAAGTGTTCAACAAAACAACATTGCTCAAGAGGTCCCCTTTTCAGACATCTAACTACAGTGTAGAATGGAATCGTTTTCACCTATATCAATTTTTATAAGGGCTGAAATTAAATCTACACTTGTAGCAATTTCGGCCCATAATCAGCAATTAGGCAATATTGAAATGACAGATTACTATCAGTATCTCCACGTGATTGAGCCACCTAACCGAGAAACACCAATCCTGAGCAATCCAGAATGGGCATTTTCTTTAAAAGACCGGATACTTTTGTCCAACGAAAAAAGAAAATTTTATCTTCTTCTTCCCTTCTTATTATGGAAGGAGAGTAAAGCATTGTAAATGTCATGTCCTTTTAAAGAAAACATTTCATGGAACCTACTCACACGAAAAAAATTGTAAATATCACGAATCACGATCTATAAGGAATTACATTGAATAAATGCGATAAGTTATCAATTACCTTAAAAAATTTTGTCCAGCAGTGTGGGTTAAAATTAAACATTTCATATTTCTCTACCGCAGTTTTGAAGCTTACAAAAGCTGTTTAAACATATCCAAAAATAATCAAAGAGAAAGTCTTATTTTTCAAAAACGCATTGTAAAATTTTGACAAAAAGCTTTGCACAATTTATAAGATATTAAACCATGAGTGATTAAAAAACCAAAACGCCAACTTTTTTAGGACATCTGTATTTAAAAACTCACTTATTTTAAAATTGTGAAATTTTTAGAGATAGTTTAGTAAGGTAGATGATCGTTTATCTATCCTTGATAAAATAAATAAATATAAAGAGAAATACTGGAAAATCAGGACAAAAAATCCGGAAGAAGCTTCGTAGATGGCACATTTATAAGTGATTTTATCTAAAATGCAAGCTTCAATGAACAGAGCCATAAATTTTTTTTTTTTTTTTTGGGATTTTAAACCTATAGGTTTATTCATCCCCAAAGAGCCATAAAAAAAGCGCCAAAAAGTCACAAAATTTTGGTGACCAATTAATTTTTTTTTTTTTGTAATTTAGAAAAACGGATGAACTCTTCAAAGGCTTATTTGCTCGAAATCAGCATTTTGCACTGATCTGAAAGGTCTTATTTTGTTCTTTATTTTTTTTATTTTTGTGTAATTCTTCAAGAAAAAAACCAGTATCAAAATAAAAGTTGAATTTTGTAACTTGAATTGAAAGTTTTGAATGAATTATCGATCGCTTATGAGACATGCTCATAAACAATCTGAACGAGTTAAGTTGGATATTCTGTTGTTAAAATGAGTGTCGCGTCAAAGTTAACAATTCCGTTGAAAAGGTAGTTAATTGTTTTTTAGTTTTGTAGGTTTTTTAAGAAAAGTTTCTCAATATTTATTTATTTTTTAAGCAGAAATGCATCTGGGTTTAATCCAAAGAAATTACTGCAAGCGAAGTGAATACCGTGAATTGAAGTTTTGTTATTCGAAGTTCAGAAGAAAAACCACTGGTGACTGGAGTTCAAATGCAAAATGAAAACCTCAATCTGAGTTAGGCAGAACCATGTGATAAAAAAGCATATAATAAATATTTGAATAAAAACAAATCTCAGCCAAATTACAAAAAAACTTATATCAATTAATAGAATAAAAAATAAACATTATAAAACTAAGAAATAAATTTAATTAATCAGCGATACAATCATTCCCATTGCCACCCCATCAATGCTCCAGCCCAGTCAGCTAAACCGCTCTTGTAGCGCTCCACGTGCCCAACTAGCAGCCATCGCTAGCGAACCGAGTACCACCCCAAGTAAAAGTTCCATCCATGCCCCGTTCAATTCGTGCCTTAAACTAATGAGTAAGGAAAATTACGGGCCATGCTGACGCGTGGTTCAGCTTACCCAAGTGGCACCGGGATCCTGTCTCGGTGCTTCTGAAGCATAAATTTTTCCTAGAGGCACAGGTCGTCCCCTCGCAGTGGTCCTGCCTACTTTTGCAGGATGCTCGGGCGTGATTAGCGATCTGCCTCTCCTGAGCTTGGAATTTCACAATTGAAAAAAGAGTTTTAACAAGTGAATATCCTATAAAACTGTCTTTATTACTAAATGTCCTCAGCAAACTACTTCAGGTCCAGATATTTTTTTCATCATTTCGATATTCCTTAATCGTCGCGCACTTTACATTTGATGTCTTGTGTGTATTTATGTGTTTGTTTTCACTTGATGTCGTTTTTTGTTGCACATGGTTTGTTTGTTTTATTAATTTCATTTTGTTCACCCTAGGTTAATTAACAACGTGGTTGGCTAACACCCTTTTCTCGATTGCAATCATACAATCGTTACTAATCGAAAAATGGTTCTTCTTCGTTGATACCACGACGAATGACTAAACAGAGCGCGGGGGAGGTTTTTTTTAGTGGAAAACAATGAACTCTTCCGTTTTTTCTGCATGTTTTACTTATTTTTGATTACTAATGTTTGTTTTCTACATTGAAGGAAGATTCTGATGACTCGTTTTTTTCTCTCACGCGCTCGCTTGCGTTATTTTAATAGTAGAACTATCTGCAATCGTAGATTGGATAAACTTTGCTAATAAAAACATAACAATTTAACTGGTTTTGAAAATAAAAGAATCGACACTGTCTCAGAAAATTATCATCATCATCATCATAGTTTGTATTTTAAGTCCTATTTTTCTGGGACTGATTAACGGGCCGTAATCTGATTCGCAAGCTCAAAAGTGGTAAGAAGGTAAGTTCAAAAGGTAAAAGCAGGAGGAGACGTAACACTTACTAAGAAGTAACAACGGATTTGGAAAGCTGGTGCTGGTGTTACTTGAAATAAAAGTACTTGCGTTTGACTAAATATCAGTGATACGGATTGTTGGCGTTGTGGTACTGTTGCTGTTGTTGCTGCTGCTGGAGGAACTGTTGCTGTAGCTGTTGGTGGTTCTGGTGATGGTGATTGTAGTAGTGGGACGATCCTCCATTGACCATCCCTTGGCTGACGGCTGCCGCGTGGGAAGCTGCCGAGTGTATGGCGTTGGCCGCTCCGTTAAAGCTGCCGTTGGGATTTTCGAGTTCCTCGAAGTATTTCCTAGCGTTCCGGATGTTGATTAGCGTCGCCTCCGAAGGAATCGTCGGATCCGACATGATCACCATCACATAGGTATTACTCGTGAAGGTATCGATGAAGGCTGCGAATATACTGTTCCTAACTTCCATAGAGGAAAATTTCGCTCCCAGCTTTGAACAGGACAGCTTGAACTGTTTGATGATATTGGAAACCTTCTCGAACCTATGACTATCCCTGTGCTGCTTTCGCTGACAATGTGAGATGACCAAAAAAGTTGCCCGTTCAAACAGCAGAACTTCATCGGCGTCCACCACACTCGCAAAGTAGTTCAACGAGTTCTCCAGGGCCTTCACATTAGGGATCAATTGATACACGATACTACTCCACGCCCGATAAAGCGTTTCATCCCAGATGCTGGTCCGAAAAGCCGTACAATCCAAAGGTCTCGACAGTCGCTTTAAATCTTCCTCTCGCTCCTTAAAAATCACATCCCTCTGCTCCTCCGCCACCAGATCCATCTTGTGCACCAGGCAAAAAATTTTGGCATCCGGTGAGTTCTGCAGGATCGCCTCCAAACAGGATTGGTAGTAGTGCATGTCCCGTTCCATCTCCCGGCTTTCGACATCGAACACGTAGATCAGCACCTCCACGTTGCGGAAGATGTTGTCCTTCTGGCTCGCGAAGTACTGCTCCATAAAGGATTCCTGGCCGCCGCAGTCCCACAGATTCAGCACCAGGTTGCCAAGGAAGCGCACGTGCGAGTGCTCGACGTCGACTGGAAATGTGTTAAAAAAAATGTCAGAGATTTCTAAACTTTCGAAGCTGTGTGTAAAATGTATAACCTTTTTTTTTTTTCATTCAAACTCAGATTTAGAATCAAGATTGAATTGAGCATTCGATTTTCTTTTCAGAGCATAGATTAGAAAATTCCGTTTAGAGTACGTGCTAACTCGAAGGAATTCAACAAAAATTCACCCCTACACTCGGAAACTACTGAACGATTTACGTGAAACTTGCCAAGTGGGGGTATTGAAGGCCGTGTATGATTCCTATTATAGTTTGCGATTCCTCCCTCTAACAGGAAGGGTGTTTGAATATTTGCATAATTTGAGAACCGATCAAGCAAATGGTACCAAATTTGACGTGGCAGGGCATTTGGGTATATGAAATGTTTCTATGATCATTTGAAACCCCTCTCTGCCTCCTGTAGGGAGATAGGAATGGGGAAGGGGCCATTCTTACAATTTTTTACATAACGCAAAAACTAATCAAGCCGATGGAACCAAATTCGGCATGGGATGTTATCAGGGTACGAAAAATGTTTCGATGAATATTTGGCACACAACTCTTTTTTCCTGTGGGGAGATATGAAGAGGGGAGGGTGGCTCACATACAGATTTTTGTATAACTTGAGAAATTTGACATGAGAGGTTGTTTGGGAACGAGAAATGTTTTAATGAGTATTTTAGAACCCTCTCTTCTTCTGAACTTTAGGAATGTAGGAGGTGTAGGACGAAATTATCACAAGCAATGCTGGCCTAGCATCTTCCAGGGTTTATCTTTCCCAAATTACCTATAACAAAACTCCCCACGTTTATGGGTAGATAGTAAAGATTTCCGCATCTGCCGTTCAAGTAAACGTGAGTCACTTAAAGCGACTAATATACTCTTTCCTTTCCCCAAACAGGCCGCAGGGTTCGCTCAGGACACATACAACATTCTGTAGGGGTTGTTTTTTTTTTTGAGTTCAAGAGATTTAGTAATCTAAGATCAAGTTCACTGGTGTTGGGAAAAAGTAGTAGAAATTTTGACACTTTTAGCATATTTTAAAATTTTTGCCATGCATAAAGATTTTCAAGATCTGTGGCCTTAAAAATTTTTTACAACACGTGCTGTATTTTCGCATGCTGTGATGCAAAAATAGCAATATTTCTATCACATACGGCTTTGGGAGTTGTAATTTTTTGCAGCACTGTTTCTATGCTGCAAAAAATTACAATTCCCAAAGATCTTGAAAACATTTTTGCATGGTAAAATTTTAAAAATGTGCTACTAGTGTCAAAATTTCTACCACTTTTTCCCAACACGGTGAACTTGCTCTAGACAACGAGTTCAGCTTTTTTAAAACTATAACATTATTATTACAACCCGACTAGTAGGCGAGTGTTTTCCCTACTAGCATAGCAACCATCAATCACTAAGGAAAAACAATAAGTGAAAAATTAGTTCATTGCAGTTTTGCTTTTTATCGAATAAAGTGTACTTTTGTAAAACAGCTTTTTCCAGGGTTGCTAGCGATTTTTCGTTTTAAAATTTCAAAGTTTTCCCCGTTTTTTTCCCGGTTAAAAATGATGATTTTCCCGGTATTTATTATACTTGTTTTTAAATATAAAATCTTGGTTAATAAAACAAAATCAATGTAAAGCCCTCAAATTTTTAACAATTTTTGTCATGATGAATAAATATTTCGATATATTTTCGTATCAAATCGACAGGTTTTCATGAATTTTTGGAACGAATCCAACGAAATTGGCATCTATTCATTGATTTGCTCAACAATATCAACAATTTTGCAAAAACAAGTCCGATTAACTTGATTTTTTTTATTGAAATGTCATACTTTTGAGCCACCGTACAAAATTTCAGTTTTTCTATTTAAATTTGTAAAAAATGTACTGTTTGTATAGAAATAATTAAAAATGCATCGAAACATAGTATCAAATCAGCTTGCCAACTTGAATAGGGATTTGTTTTACAAAATTTAAAATCATCAGATTGCAGAAAAATATAAGGTTATTTTATAAGTGCAATTATATTTTTTTTTAGTAAAAACCCAAAGATGTTTTAGAAAAAAAAAATTCTATTTTTTTTTTTGTAAATTCTTTATTTGAAACGGCTCATACCTTTAGGCTTTAAGGAGCCAAACTCGTTTTGTTTGATAACAATTGTGTGCTTATATCTAGTTCACTTTAAAAGAAAAAAGAAGATAGATAGGGAAATATGAAAATAAGAAGAAATTAAAGACGAAGATCAATAGCTTTTAGGAAAAGATATATTTCGAACATGTAGTCCAAGTCTCTCACCCCCAGCACATCTCTCACTGGAACATAGGGTGGTTTTCCTCGGGCCCGAAGGGAGTCTATGAAATTCGTTCTGGCGACAAGATGGACCTCGCACGACCAAACAATATGCTCGATGTCATGGTAACCTTGGCCGCAACTACACAAATTGCTGCTAGCAATATTCAAACGATAGAGTACCGCGTCTAAGGAATAATGATTGGACATGAGACGGGAAAATATACGAATAAAATCTCGACTCAGGTCCAATCTATTAAACCATGGTTTAAGGCTTACCCTTGGGATAATCGAGTGCAGCCACCGACCCAACTCATCCTCGTCCCATTTGCGCTGCCAGTTGACAAGAGAGTTTCTTCGAACTAAAAAGTAAAATTCGTTGAAGGCAATTTCACGCTGGTACGTGTCGCCTTCCATCGCCCCCACCTTTGCCAGAGAGTCTGCCTTCTCATTACCCTCTATCGAGCAATGAGAGGGAACCCAAACAAAGGTGATGATAAAGCGACGTTTTGATAAAGCACTCAAACTATCCCGTATCTTCTCGAAGAAGTATGGCGAGTGCTTTCCCGGTTTTATTGAGTGGATTGCTTGAACAGAACTCAGACTATTCGTTACAATAAAGTAGTGCCCAACTGGCCTTGAAGCTATACTGTCCAAAGCACAATGAATAGCTGCTAACTCTGCTATATACACAGAGCATGGTGACTCGAGGCTGTAAGAGGCGCTAGATATTTCGTTGAACACTCCAAATCCTGTTGATTCCTCTATAAGTGATCCATCAGTAAAGTACATTTTATCAGCATCGACGTGTCTATATTTAGCTTCGAAAATTCTTGGAATCAGAAGGGAACGATGAGGGACCGGGATTCCACAAATTTCCTGCTGCATAGACAAATCAAACTGGACAGAAGAATGATCGTAGTCTGGGCTACAAACACGAGTTGGAGAGAATGAAGAAGGGTTTACCTGCATTGACATGAGGACATGGTATATAGACATAAACCTGGTTTGAAAATTTTGCTCAAGTAGCCTGTCAAAATTTACAATCACCAATGGGTTCATGACCTCACACCTGATGAGGAACCGAAGTGATAGTAGATTGAATCGATCTTTCAAAGGGAGTATTCCTGCCAAAACTTCAAGACTCATGTTGTGCGTTGAGGGCATACAGCCCAAAGCGATGCGAAGACAACGGTATTGGATACGCTCGAGTTTGAGGAGGTGAGTTTTGGCAGCTGACTGGAAACAGAAGCTACCATATTCCATCACTGAGAGAATAGTTGTTCGATACAATTTTAAAAGATCTTCTGGATGGGCTCCCCACCAGGTGCCAGTGATTGATCGGAGAAAATTCATTCTTTGTTGGCATTTTCCTTTCAGATACTCAATGTGGGCTCTCCAAGTACACTTGGAATCAAACCAAACCCCAAGATACTTAAAACACCTCGATTGAGTGATCGTTCGGCCTAGAAGTTGAAGCTTAGGTTGAGCAGGTCTACGTTTCTTAGAGAAAACAACCATCTCCGTTTTCTGAGGAGAAAACTCAATCCCAAGCCCCAAAGCCCAGGATGACAATCTGTTTAAAGTATCTTGTAAAGGTCTGAGCAGATGAGACTCAGTAGAACCTGTGACAGACACCACGCCGTCATCTGCAAGTTGTCTTAGAGTGCAGCCTTCAGAGAGACAACTGTCGATGTCACTTACGTAAAAGTTGTACAAAAGTGGACTCAAACATGAACCCTGTGGGAGGCCCATGTAGGAGGTTCTTCTAATTGCAATATCTCCGTGAGCAAAGTTCAGATGTTTCTCACAAAGCAAGCTGTATAAGATGTTGTTCAATAGAGGAGGCAGACCCCGGGAGTGCAATTTGTCTGACAACACCTCTATTGAAACTGCATCAAAAGCTCCCTTTATGTCTAGAAACACTGAAGCCATTTGCTCACGTTTTGCGTACGCCATTTGTATCTCTGAAGACAGCAAAGCAAGACAATCGTTTGTCCCTTTGCCCCTTCGGAACCCAAATTGAGTATCTGAAAGGAGACCATTTGCTTCTACCCATTTATCCAAACGAAACAAAATCATTTTCTCCATCAACTTGCGTATACAAGACAACATCGCTATTGGACGGTACGAATTCGCATCGGACGCTGGTTTTCCGGGCTTTTGGATAGCGATAACTCTCACTTCTCTCCACTCTTGGGGAACAATGTTGTTCTCCAAGAATTGATTAAATAAATTTAACAAGCGAAACTTGGCGGCGTCCGGAAGGTTTTTCAACAAGTTAAATTTTATTTTATCAATTCCCGGAGCTGAATTGTTGCAAGAGAGGAGGGCAAGTGAAAATTCGACCATCGAAAAGCTGGAATCCAGACCACACCTATCAGGAGGCACGTTCCGGATTATTTTTTGTACAGGTGTAGAATCTGGGCAGACTTTCCGTACAAAGTTTAATATCCATCTATGTGTGTTTTCTTCACTTTCATTTGTAGATGATCGATTGCGCATGCTTCGTGCCACTTTCCATAAGGTACTCAAGGATGTTTCCCGTGATAAACCACCCACAAAATTCCTCCAATACGCCTTTTTCTTCCCTTTGATCAATTTTTTGAACTGATTTTCAAGGGAAACATATGATTCAAAAAGGACGAGGGTTCCATGTTTTCGAAAATCTTTGAATGCTTTTGATTTGTCCTTATAAAGCTTGGAACACTGCTGGTCCCACCATGGATTTGGGGGCCTTCGAAGAACAGATGAATCTGGGATGGGTTTTTTGAGAGCGCAAAGTGCACTTTCATGGATCAAACGTGAAAGAAAGTGATACTCCTCCAAAGGAGGTAAAACATTCATAGAATTAATGGCATCTGTTATTTCGTCCGAGTACTTTTTCCAATCGATGTGTCTTGTAAGGTCATATGCCATATTTGTTGAATTTGAAGTGCTGGCCCCATTGGTGATTGTAATTTTGATTGGCAAGTGATCACTACCATTGGGATCAGGGATTACCTTCCACTGGCAATCCAATGATAGTGAATTTGAGCAGAGTGAGAGGTCAATTGCGCTTGGTCTTGCAGGGGGTTTAGGTACCCGTGTTTTTTCACCCGTGTTCAAAATTGTTAAATTGAAACTGTCACAAATGTCATAAATAAGAGTAGAACGACAATCGTCAGTTTGTTCTCCCCAGACAGTTCCATGTGAATTGAAGTCACCCAGGATCAACCTTGGCTCAGGAAGCACTGAGCACAGGTCCTCTAGGTGATTTCGATCCACTGCAACTCTATGAGGCCAGTACAAACTGACAACGCATAAGTCCTTACCTCTTATAGTTATATGACATGCAACAGCTTCAATTCCTCCTGATAAAGGGAGGTGGATTCTGTAAAAGGAGTGGCGCTTATTGATCCCCAAAAGCACCCCTCCATAAGAATCGTTGCGATCCAAACGGATAATGTTAAAATCGTGGAATGAGATGTTTGATTGAGAAGAAAGCCATGTTTCTGAAAGGGCAAAAATATCGCAACTAGTTTCATGAAGAAGAAATTTGAACGGATCCAGTTTAGGAACTAAACTACGACAATTCCACTGTATAACAGTGATATCCCCGACCTCTGGGCGTAAATTAGCCATCGAGAGAGATAAACATTGAAATGAGGGGCCAAGTTTGCATCAATTGCTTCAAAAATGTCTTTACTACAGGAAGCATTGTTGTTACAATGCTTTTGATGGATTCAGAAACGTTGAAAAACGAAAAAATTCCATTCAGAATGTCAGTCAACTTAAACAATCCTGGCTGGGAAGTTGATTCTGAAAAAACTGCATTCGTCAAAGGGGCCTTTGAGGTCCCTGCTGGTGTTGCATCATTCTGTGGTGAAAAAATCGTACGGAATCCAGGAGGATTTTGTTTTTGTTGTTCTGCAGCATTCGGCTTTTTAGGGACACTGATTGGAGGGCTCATTGTAGGGATTTTCTTGGGTATTTTGGGTGTCTTGGGAGTTGTTTTAGCACGTTTCCGGGAGTTCGCAACGAAAACAAAAGGGTTTTCCTCATCCGTTGTTTCTTCGTTGTCAACTGGCAACACAGAAAAGATGTTACTTGAATGAGGTTGGGCCAGTGGAGAAGCGCTCTTTAAGATAGAGGCATAAGAACGTCTCGATCGTTCCTTTAAAGAGCGCTTCTGTTTATCCCAGCAACTCTTGAATGCCTCGCACGAAGAGATTTCATGGGGTGAGCCCCCGCAATAAACACATTTCTGCTCTATTGCTGAGCATGCTCCAGCCCCATGATTCTCTCCGCATTGGGGACAGCGTGGCTTATTGCAACAGTGCGACGCTGTGTGCCCCAACTTGATGCAATTTTTACAATGCATGGGTCGAGGCACGAAGAGTCGCACAGGAAGCCTTAATACTCCGTCAATCAAGACGTAGTGAGGGAGGGCGGTACCCGCGAAAGTCACACGAAATGAAGCTGAAGGCGAGTACTTTGTAACTCCATTTACGACGTTGGCAGTATTGAGTTGACGGCAATCCACGATTTCGACCGAAGTCGAATCGAGGCTCTTGAACTTACCAACGCCGTTGGATTTAACGTACTTCGCATCCAGACTCATTTCTGTGATCACGCCCTCAATCTCTACGTCTCGAGACGGGATGTAAACGTGATACTCTAGAATTAGAAAATTGCTAGCCACAATCTCGTTTGCAGCTTTCGAGTTAGCCACAACAACGCGCAGCTTGTTCGCACGTAATTTTGTAACGCTGGTTACCGAGGTCCACCTCGCCAGATCTTTGGTGATCTGTACCACATTCAGAGGTTTACCGTTCTTTTTGGGCCGGATGAAAACCACCCATGGCCCAGAGGAAGATGAGCCTTCAGCATATTTTCGGAGCCGGGTGACTCTACTCTTCACTGGGGATGATCCGACATTGTCATCCATCCGAGAACGATTTGCATCTGAAGGGCCAGCATCAGCTGATTCCTCCAGATGCTCCTCATCTTCATAGGTGATATTCGCATCATCCCCAGTTGGAGGGTATAACCCCCCGCCTTCGCTCATATTTTTCAACGGGAAAACGAATGCCCTCCGTGTTGAAAATATAAGCGAAGCACAAAATTATCGAAATATATATAAAGGGAAATATGATAGAAAAAGAAAAAGTGAAAAAAGAAATAAAAAATAACTTACAAATTATTTTAGCACTTTTTGGAACTATATTTTTTACAGTGTATATAGACTGCTCCAACCACGTGGTTCTCCGTTGGTCTTCAAGGATGACGATAACCGAAGAACCCAACCAAACGAGCGTTGGCCCTTCCTCGTTGGTTGAAGGTGGCCTCCTCGTCTCGACTCGGCCTCGATGATGATGATTGATGATGATGATGATTGATTATGATGGTTCGCCAAACAATGGCGGCGGACCTCGTGGCGATCGATCGGCCCTTCTGCGAGCTGGGGTCAATCAAATTAACCAGCCTTTGGCAGGAAACTATTGTCGCGGCACAAAACACCGTTTTTACCGTCCGAACGGCACAAATACCCGGATTCACTGGACGGGATCACACTCACTTTCAGCAGTTCGCGAAGATCGGGACACTTGAAAACGCGACTGAATTCTCCGAGTGATGCGATACAAATGAAAAAAAAAAAAAAAAAAAAAAAAAAAAAAAAAAAAAAATTCTAATAAAACAACGAATATCTTTAGTAGTGCCCCAGTAGTATAAGAAGAAACAATTTTATGAAAGATGTAAATCGAACACTGAATCGCTTGACATCAATAACAAAACCTGGTTACATATTAAGGACCGCAAAGATACCGACATTCGACAAACTTGGTAAAGTGGAGTTACCAAACGTTTTGTGTTTAGTTTTGTCCAGTAAAGTTTCATTATTTAATTTATGACAATAGAATAATGCTTGTAAGTGTAGCACATTTGTGGAGAGCGAGAATATGAGATATCTCATGTTTGCTCCCCCGAATCAGTTGAAAAAGTGATTTAAGCTTTGCCTATATCGAGACTGTCAAAAACTACTCTTACATCTAGAAGTTAATTTCAAAAAAATTTTAAAATTTCGTGGAAATTTTTGAAAAAATGGCAATTTTCCCGGTGAGGTGCCAAAATTCCCGGTTTTTTCCCGGATTCCCGGTGACGCGATGAAATTCCAAAGTTTTTCCCGGTTTTCCCGGTTTTCCCGGCTCGCTAGCAACCCTGTTTTTCATTTGTGAAAGTACAACAATTATCTCAAAAGAGAAGGTGATGCAATTTTAGAAAGCTTTGATTTCATAAAATGGAGACTTGCTGAGTAGTGCCAAGCCAACCAAAGTTTTAGAATACTGTTTATGCGAATTTTAGAATCGTCCTCCTTCCAATGGGGAAATTGGAAAGGGGGAGGTGTCCTTTCTTACATTTTTCGTTCATAATTGAAGAACATATCGAGCAAATGGAAAAAAAATTGGCATAGGATGGTATTAGCACAGACTAATGTATTATGGTACAATAAATGTTTCCCTGAATCTCTCCTCTTCCAGTTGAGAGATAGAGGAGAGGATGGTATCCTGAGCAATTTATTACATTATTCGAAAACTATTCAAGCAATTGGAATTGAGACTCTTTCGTTCTGCCATTGCATTGAGAGGAGAGGAGTGAGGCTCCCATACAATTTTTATTGCATATCTCGAGGACAATTCGAGCAAATGGAACCAAATTTGGCATGGAAGGGTACTTGAGAACAAAAAAGGTTCCTATCGATATTTGGTACCACTCCATCCTTCCAATGGGAAGATGGGAAAGGGGATCCTTTACAATTTTTTGGATAGCTTGAGAAATTATCAAGAAAATGGAAGCGAATTTGGCATGGAAGAGCATATGGTACGAGAAATGGTTATATGACTATTTGCCCCTTCATTGTTTCATTGGGGATTTAGGAAGGGAGTAGGGAGGCTCCCACATTAAACTTCACATGGAAAAGGATTAGTGCACATCAAATGGTTCTATTAGAATTTAAAACACCACTCTTCGTCCAATAAGATTGAAAGAAGGGGAAAGAGGCCACAATACAATTTTGTTGGCATCGCTTGAGAAATAATCAGCAAATGGAATCAAATTTGGCATGGGAAGATATTTGGGTACGAGATATGTTTCTAAGATTGTTGTAAACCCTTCTGCCGTGCATCAAGGAGAGAGGAGGGATGGAAGAGATTCCACATAATTTCGCTCAAGAACTTACTAAACAATATAATGGAAACAAATTTAATATGAAAGGGTCTTTTGGTGCGAAAAATGGGTACCTACATATATTTAACAGAAACGCTTACCTCGATCAAGTAGTAATGGACAGGAAAGGGAAGGGAAGGGACCCCTAAACAGCTTTTTTCGGCGTAATTAGAGCACTTATCAATCAATAGGTACCATCTTTTTTTAGAGAGGTTGTTTGCGCACGAATAATTTGAGACCCTCTGTTTTTTCAGGGCGGGGACAAGTTTTATTTCATATTCTATTTGGATAAACTTGAAGATTAATAAAAAAAAATTGGGGCATATGGCGTTATTTAGATACAGACAATGTTTTATGAAAGTTCGTGGGTCCTCTCCACTTTGGCACAGAGATGTTAAAATCGCGAGTCTACATACTCGCACTTGCCCTTCTTTACAGAACGATTTTATTTCGTTAAACTCAATCTGCAATGATGCTATCTAAAGTTCAACTCGGAAACAGCGATGCCACACATACCGATTTTTCGGTATTTATACCGATTTTTGAGCAAAATTTTGACCAAGAATCGGTATATACCGATTACCGATTTTTGGCAAAACATACCGATTTTTAAGATTTCAACTCAAAATTCATCCCCCTTCAACACTCCCACTTCATTCAAGCTATCCTCGTAAAGGTCCCGTAGAAAGAAGACAAAGTTCGGTAGCTGGCGTGGCGTAACTTTGATCTGTACAGCTTTGAAAGTATTCTGCAAAGATCTCCACGGCTCACTCTCATAATTCGTTTAGTTGTTCGCGCTGTTTTTTCCTTTGTTCTGTCAAATGATGCACTATTATGGTACTCAACCTAAAAGCCAATGGACTAAGCTCAAGGCTGATATTTGACCTTCTGCGACTGCCAATTGAAGTTTCTTAAGGTCAATTTCAATTGACGATCGCATTAAAGTTCTTGTCTCGCGAGATGCTAACTTTTCAAGGAAATACATACACCGTTTGAATATAATCCTTGTTCAACTCGTCGTGGGGTATGTCGAGATTTGAAGTGCAATCAGATACACGGTATGTAATATCATCGGCATAATCTTCAATCCTTCTGCATCTTGTTAGCAAAATATATGATATCATAAGAAGGTACCTAGAAGGTACCAGAGATCGCAGAATTAAAGACCACGCCAGGCAAAATGGGTACTTTCAGTTACAGTAAAACTATGTGTTTTAAATCTTTTTCGGAAGAACCTATTCTTTTAGAGTTTGGCGAAAATCCATCAACAAAACGAAGAACATCAACTTGGGCCTATACTTACCTCGAACGTCAAAAAGCCATTGGATTTGTAAGTGTTTACTAAATTAAAATTTCCTTTAGATTGACCTGGTTCTATTGCCTTATCGAATTTATCAAATTTACATCCCACTTCAGCCAAAAATCAATTGAAGTCTCAAGTTTTTTCCTAATTTATATGCCTAAACAACGTGTAACCTGAAGGTTCTCGCCATGCCACTAATTTTTCTTATCAAATGGTAACTTTTAAAATAAATTCCCATTCAGTTATGAGTACTGGAAAAAATACCTATTTCGGATTTTCTGCTGAATTTTCATTCGTGATTTGTGCTTTCGTCAGCAAAAGCAGATAGTTTAAAAATTAAAAAAAAAAATATACAAGTCATAACAAACATAAAGTTCTGTTAAAATTTCAAAATTGTCATTTTGTGTAAATTAGTGTTACTTAGAACCAAGTTACGGAGGAAATGCAATACACACAGCTTTTTTTTACACGGCACGAATTTTTTTTACGCGGTACGTATATCAGTGTAAAAAAAACCTTCCTGTAATATATGCTAAAACACATTTAATCAGCTAGTTTTGAACTAAAAATGAACATTCATAAGAGACTTGCATTTTTGAATATCTACCTCAAATACCAATTTTCATACAGATTTTTAGGATTTACATACCGATAAAAGATTTTTTTGGGTTTCAAAATACCGATAGAAATGTGGCATCACTGCTCGGAAAGCATCAGGAAGTAAGCTTCGGGTAAACTCGGCAGGAGTAAACAGCAATCGGGGGAAACATCTGCGAAGCGAACGTACAGTTCTGCAGACTGCGGATTAGAAAAAATCGTTTTCGTTCGGCAGCCGAACACAACAATCGGACAACGCATGGGGGCGTGGCTAAAAGAGATAGATACAAGGGAACGGGAAACGACAGAGAGAAGGGTGCGAGGAATGTTAACTCGGCCGTCGGGCAACGATCGCTCGTGAGCATTCGTGTACGGTAAGCTTCGTTCTGTTGTTTCGTTGGTGCGATTTTATTCCTGCGAGGCAAGGAAAACATCAATTCGGAACTGTTCTCCTCGTTTTGTGTGCAATCACGTCATGATTGGAACGAAGATAAAATCAATCTGCACACTACAAGTTAAACTCGGAAAAAATCAGCCGAATGATTCTTTCCGAAGCGAGTCTACACACCGCTGCTTAAGCGTAGCAAGCACACCGGGTCCGCTAGTTTTGAATAAATTCGAAAAAAAAAAATCCAAATCAAGACATTATATCTTTATTGAAATAGGCAATAGTGATGGAGTGCATCAAAGTAATAATTTAAATAAACAGCACACGTCAGCTGGCGGTTATAAAAGGGAGTGAATTTAAGAAAATAAATCATTCTACTTTGTACCATTCAACAGAATAGTAGTTCTTAGTTCATAGCACCTCTAACAGCCTGCGCTCTGAAGGAAGTTTAAATGGAAAAAAAAATTAATAGCGGAGCTCACTAATGATAACTACGACTCCTGGAAGTTGGAGGTCGAGTTCTGGAGCTGGAGGTATATTTCGCCAGGGATGAAACCGGAAGCTGCTGCCAACAATCGAAACGTTGCTGAGCTGGCTGCCTAGGCTGGCGGAGAACAAAGAGCACGGGCGACACACATCCGGAAGGATTTATGGGAGAACCTCAAGCGGCAGCACGAAACTAAGACCCTTAGTTCCAAGGTCCACATCTTGAAGAAGATTTGCGACCTGAAATACTAAGAAGGTGACGACGTCGTGGAGCACTTACTCGAGTTCGAAGGCCTTTTTGAGAAGTTGGCGAATGCTGGAACCGTTCTGGCTGACGATCTGCGGGTGATTTTGGTTTTCCGTAGTCTACCGAGTATCTTTGATGCCCTGACGACGACGTTGGAGAATCGATCAGCTGAAGAGTTGACACTGGCTTTGGTGAAGGACAAGATTACCAACGAGGTCCAGAAACGTCGTGAAGCTGTTACGGTTGGTCCATCGGTCCTGAAGGTGCAGACCTAAAACCGTGGCAATCAAGACATCGTTTGCTACTTCTGCGGTGAATCTGGTCATCGAAAACGAGATTGTTCGGCGTGGCCCAAAACTAAGAAGGACATCACGCACAAAAATCGAGCGAAGTTGTTCTCCAAGGCAACTGAGAAGGCAAAATATATTTCGAGTGACAAAGATTTTGCGTTTTCCGTACGGGGTGTCCGGAATTGGATCGTCGATTCGGGTGCAAGCTCGCACATGTGTGCCGATAAGAATCTGTTCCATGAGATGGAGTCGAACCGAAGTATTCCGAGGACGGTGATGGTTGCTGATGGCAAGCAAGCAGTGGTCGAAGGAGTTGGCTCATGCAAAATCCTTTGCTATGGTAGCCAAGGTACCGAAAATACTACGTTGGGCGAGGTCATCTACGTTCCTGATTTCCATATGAACATGGTTTCGGTTGACAAGCTTGTGCAGAAAGGAGCCGAGGGATTCTTCAATCAAGACGGTTGCACTATTTCGAAAAATAGTCGTATCGCAACTAGGGCTCAACACAGAAACGGGTTGTATCACATCCAGATGGTGGAACGGGTGAATGCATTCTCGGGCCAGTGCAGCAAGAAAAATTGCATGCACGAATGGCATCACAAGTTGGGTGATCGGTACATTGACGACATCAAGCAGTTGGCAAATCTGAGTTCTGGCATGGAATTACTTGCGAAGTAAAGGCTACCGATTCTCAAGAAGGCGCAGAGGTCATTGAAACAAATTCTGGATCCGGTTCATAGCGACTAGTGCGGGCCAATGAACACGGCGACGCCTGCAGGACGATGATAATTTCTTACTCTTATTGACGATTACAGCCGCTACACTAAGCTGTATTTTCTGAGCAAGAAGTCTGGAACGTTGGAAGCTGTCCAAGATTTTATGCGTGAGATGAAGACGCAATTCGACCGGCCGCCGAATGTGATCAGGTCCGATCGAGGTGGCGAGTACAGTGGGCATGCGACGGCTAAGTTCCTCAGAAGCGAAGGAATCCTGCAACAGTTTACAACGACATACACGATCCGTGAGACGTCATACGAACTGTGGCATGGAAGCAAATCTGATGTGGAGCATCTGCATGTTTTTGGTACAGATCGAAATTGGGGACCAAAGCGAAGAAGTTGACATTCGTTGGCTACACAAAGCGTGGCGTTTCATCGACAGGAAAACTAAAAAGATGGTCTTCAGCAGAGATGTCCGGTTTCTTACGACTCAAGATGGTTCTTCGAAGAGGCTGGAATCTGAGAAAACCGAGGTTCAAGAGCAGCCACCGATGGTCCTCAATCCGATTGGCACTGTAGAACAACGCATCGATGTAGACGATGATTTCCGAGGTTTTGGTGATACCGATGGCAACGATGATGGTCCGCTTGCAGACGAGAATGGCCAAATTCAGGAGGAGCAATTTGACGTTCAGGTGGAGCCACTCGATCTTGAGGAGCAGCAACCGAAATCTACTGAAAAGGTTGTCAACAGCAGAAAGCGGCGTTCCGAACGTTCAGCAAAGGTAACCTACCGAAGCGGTTTCGAGTGGTGGTCGCTCAAGAGGAAGGAAGACGAGTTCGGAAGGACGATACGGTTCGAGGCCCGTTTGGTGGCCCAATGTTTCAATCAACGTCAAGGCTTGGATTACGTTGAGGTTTTTGCTCCGGTACGTTACGCTTACTGCTGACCATTGCTGCTCGTCGTGGAATGCTGTTGAAACACGTGGACGTAAAGACGGCCTATCTAAACGGTGATTTAGATAAAACCATCTAAATGAAGCCCCCGCCTGGTGTCTCTGCTGCAAAGGGACAGGTGTGTCATCTGCTTAAAAGTCTTTACGGTCTAAAGCAGTCGGCACGAATGTGGAACCTCAAGCTGGACGAAGTTATGCGGAAAGCTGGATTCAAACCGTGTCGGAAGCGAATCCGTGCCTCTATGCTCGGAATCAAAACGGGAAGCTGGCATACATCATCGTATGAGCGATGCAAAAGGGTCAAGAATTCCGATGGATCCCGGCTACATACAACACAAGGAGGAGACGGAGGATCTTCCCAATTCCGACCAACATCAGAGCCTCGTTGGAATTTTGCTGTATCTGGCGGTGAACACGCGGACAGACAGCGGGAATTGCTCATCGATTCTCGGAAGGAAAGTGTCAAAACCAACCAAAGCGGACTGGACGGAGCCAAAGTGAGCTTTGCGGTACCTGGAGGAAACTGTAGAACAAGCTTCATCTGATAGGTAACTTCGATGAATTAGAAGGATATGCCGACGCAAACTGAGCAAGCACGGTACAAGACCTGAGATACAACTCAGGTTACCTGTTCAGGCTCGGTGGATGGCGGAACCATTCTGTAGGGAGCCAAGAAACAAACATGCGTGGCTCTTTATTCAACAGAAGCGGAATACATATTCTTGCTCAAGGCTGCCGGAAACTACTGTGGTTGCAGAAACTGCTTCTTGATTTCGGGGAAGATTTTGGGAGATTTAAGTACTTGAACTTTTTGTACTCAAAATGGAGCCTAAATGAGAATTCAAGTTTTTTTATTTCAAATTCCAAATGTCTCGAACTTAAGTAACATCCATTGCTCAACATGGTATATATCTTCTAGACTCTACAGGGTGTTCAATAAGTTCGAATACACTTTTTAAACAAATGGTGTGGTAAAGCCGTAGCATAAAGATCTAACTTTTTGTTAGAGTAGTGTTCGTTTTTTATCAGCCTTTTCACACCTAAAGTACTGGTGCCATTTTAAACAGAATAATATACAGGTTTTTGGACATTTTGACTCAAAATGAAAAGTGCTATGCCCTTCAAAGGGGCCGTTCAGATACCACGTGGACAGAAAAATGAGATTTTTGACACCCCCCTCCCCCTCCGTGGACAAGCGTGGACATTTGGCAAACCCCTACCCCCCTCCCCGAATGTCCACGTGGACAGATTTGAAATTGTTTTTTTTTTTCAAAAACTCATCTGACAGTTAGAAAACACTACTTTTGCCTATTTGTTATTGGAATGGCTGATTTAAAAAAATAAAAAGAAATAGCTTTGCCTGATATAAAATAATTTTTAAATTTTTATATTTCTTAATAATCATATTTATTACTTGCTTTCAAGTGGCTTTTGATTGTTGAAACTGGAAAGCTTTGTAATTCTATGATTCAAACAGTAAGTATGTCCACGTGGACATGACCCAAACCCCTACCCCCCTCTCCGTGGACAAGCGTGGACATTTCCATACACCCTCCCTCCCCCTAAGTTGTCCACGTGGTATGTGAACGGCCCCAAATACATATATGTAACTCTGTTCGATTGGTTAGTTATATCTTACATGTTTTCGAGATTAAACAAATACAGGAAACCTTTTTTGACTATATAAAAATCGTCAGCATTCTTATGTGGAACGACATTTCAACAATAGAGGAGCGTGCCGCGTACGGTGAACTTGACAAATCGCTGGTGCTCATATAATTGGTTTAAGGTAAAAATTTTCCTAAACAAAAGGTGTGATTGACCATTATTAAATTACATTTCCATTAGAGTAAACAAAATTATTCTGATCATTTGATTTAAAAAGGTAATCCAGGACCCCCAGGGAAGCGATCATTTGCCTATCAATATTTCTATTACCAGTGGTAGTAGTCCACCCGAAGAAATCAATATTCCTTATGACCTCACAAGGAATATAGATTGGAAAAAGTATGCATCATGTATCATTGAAGCCATCGACTCAACGGATGAACTGCCTCCGGAGGCAGAGTACAGTTTCATTTCCGGGACAATTGTAGACTGTGCAATCGGGGCACAGGTCAGACGGATTGACAATTCGACGATACAGAAACGGCCTCCCACTCCGTGGTGGGATGGAGACTGCTCGCGTGCGCGAGGAGAAAAGTGCAAGGCGTTTGTCGAGTTTCGCAGAACTGGATTACCAGAGAAGTTCCAACGTTACTTGACCTTGGAGCGGAAGTTCAAGAACTTGATCAGGGGCAAGAAACGTGGGTACTGGCGGCGATTCGTGGATGGGTTATCTCGAGAAACGTCTCTGCACACGCTTTGGAGAACAGCACGAAACATGCGAAATCACACACCTTCGAACGAAAGTGTGGAAAACTCGAGTCGATGGCTGATACAGTTCGCGAAAAAGGTCTGCCCGGACGCAGCACCAGCTCAGAAAAACTATCGGGATACAGAGAATAGTTCTGAAACGGAGGATCAATTCTCGATGGTCGAACTTTCACTTGCGCTCTGGTCTTGCAACAATTCAGCTCCCGGACTGGATAGGATTAAATTCGACTTGTTGAAGAATCTGCCAGACTCTGCTAAAAAACGTTTATTGAATTTATTCAATAAGTGTTTGGAACTGAACATTGTTCCGCATGACTGGAGACAAGTGAAAGTCATAGCCATCCAAAAACCGGGAAAACCAGCTTCTGAGTACAATTCGTATAGGCCGATTGCTATGCTCTCGTGTCTCCGGAAATTGCTCGAAAAAATGATTCTCTTTCGGCTGGACAAATGGGTTGAATCAAACAATCTGTTGTCAAGTACACAATTTGGATTTCGTAGAGGCAAGGGTACGAACGACTGTCTAGCATTACTTTCCTCAGACATTCAATTGGCGTTTGCCCAAAAAGAGCAGATGGGGGCAGTATTTCTGGACATCAAAGGGGCATTCGATTCGGTGTCCATAGAAGTGCTATCTAGTAATCTTAACTCTTGCGGACTTTCACCAATATTGAATAATTTTCTTTATAACCTGTTGTCTGAAAAAATCATGCATTTTAGTCATGGAGAAACCAACGTTGAACGAATAAGTTACATGGGTCTACCCCAAGGCTCATGTTTAAGCCCCCTGCTATACAACTTTTATGTCCGAGAAATCGATGCTTGTATGGCACAAAATTGCACGCTTAGACAGCTTGCGGATGACTGTGTTGTTCATATCACAGGTAAAAAAGGCACTCAAATTAAACCTCCGTTACAAGAAACTCTTAATAATTTATCATACTGGGCCAGGAATCTAGGCATCGAGTTTTCGCCTAGTAAAACCGAGTTAGTTGTTTTTTCAAGGAAGCATTCCCCTCCTAAAATAGAGCTCCTTATGATGGGTAGAACTCTAACTCAATCACTTAGTTTTAAATATTTGGGTGTCTGGTTCGACTCTAAATGCCTCTGGGGAAAACATATTAGGTACTTGACACAAAAATGCCAAAAGAGAATCAATTTTCTTCGAACGATTACTGGAACCTGGTGGGGTGCTCATCCACAGGACCTCATCAGGTTATACCAAACAACGATACTGTCGGTCATAGAATACGGAAGCTTTTGCTTTGGGTCCGCCGCGGATACCCACTTGATTAAACTAGAACGAATACAGTATCGTTGTTTGCGTATTGCCATGGGTTGTATGCAGTCGACACATACGATGGGTCTCGAAGTACTGGCGGGAGTAATGCCGTTGAAAAATCGGTTCTTCGATTTATCGCTACGTTTCCTAATTCGAAGTGTTACTATGAATCCTTTGGTGATAGAAAATTTGGAAAGGCTTATGAATATTAATCCGCAAGTAAAATATGTCAATAATTATAAAACTTTTAGGCAATTAGAAATAAATCCTTCTTTATTAAATTCGGACACGAGTCACTTTTACCCGATTAGCAGTTCCTTAATAAAATTCGATCTGTCCATGACCGCTGACATCCGTGGAATACCAGATCACGTCCGACCCAACATCATTCCTTCAATCTTTGCTTCAAAGGTACGTGAAATTGATCCTTTAAAAATGTTCTTTACTGATGGTTCTAGAATCGACAACGCGACTGGCTTCGCAGTGTATAATGAGGGCTTTGAAGCTTCGTTCAAGCTTCGAGAGCCATGCTCCGTTTACACTGCTGAGCTAGCCGCTATTTACTGCACCTTGGAACACATTCGCACACTGCCCGTAGACCACTATTTCATCTACTCGGATAGTCTCAGCTCCGTTGAGGCGATTCGATCGATGAAACTGATGAAGCGCTCTTCCCATTTTTTGCTGGAAATTTCAGGGATATTGGGCGCTTTGATCGAAAATTCGTATAGGATTACCTTAGCTTGGATCCCGTCTCATTGTCTTATACAAGGCAATGAGAAGGCGGACTCATTGGCTAAGGTGGGCGCGTTACGAGGTGAAATCTTTGAGAGGATAATAACTTACAACGAATACTTTTCAATACCTCGCACTTTAGCGATTAACGCTTGGCAGTCTAGCTGGGATAATGGCACAAAGGGACGTTGGCTCCATACGATTATCCCTAAGGTTCCGACGAAGGCATGGTTCAAGCATTTTAACTTGAGTCGCGACTTCATTCACGTGATTTCTCGGCTCATGTCAAATCACTGCCGGCTTGACGCGCATTTGTTTCGTATACAACTAGCTACAAGCAATGTTTGTGTTTGTGGGGATGGCTACCACGACATTGATCATGTTGTGTGGACGTGTGAACGGTTTGATCGATCGAGGGCTTGGCTACTGGATACCCTTAGGGCCCGACGTAAACCACCTGGTGTTCCAATTCGAGACATCTTGGCAAACTTAGATTTAGAATATTTGTACCCCATCTACAAATATCTCAAACTGTCTGACTTGGTCGTCTAGTCCTCCTACCTTTTTTACCACTCCACCGACCCCCCCCCCTGTATTTGTACCCTATTAATGTTTTCTTTGTCTAATTGATAGAGTAATCTTCCATCCGATGGGTTCGACAAACTCCACCAAAAGGCTGGCCAGGAAGACGACTACCTGGGGTAGCTACTGCAACCGCAGCTACAGAATGCCACCACCGAACGCAGATGGAAAATAGTTTTATAGTAAACCCTACAACTCCCCCTTTCCTCTTCCAAACTAGAGTCAAAGCTAACGTTGAGTCGCCGCGACTATTACGGCTCCCCCTCTACTAACATAGATTAATAAGTGATCCACTCGGCAAAATGAAACTTTATAAGTAAAATGCCTTAATAAACATACCTTTGATTAAAAAAAAAAAATTTGATTTAAAACTATCGTTTTTTTTTTTAATTTGTATTCGAACTTATTGAACACCCTGTAGAATTTAGAGTATTGAACTGATAGAAGAAAAAAACCAAGCAACCTTTTCCAAGTAAATTGTACTCAGACAACAACATCCGGTGTGTGTGTCACGCAAAAAAATGGAAACCCTGTACGATCGGTGCCTGAATAATACGATGATCTTCACCAACTTGCGGCCACAGGTTTCCCCGGATCGTGGCAGTGAACAGAAAACGTTACCACCCACCCGAGTAACACCCAACGTGACCGAGCTGGAGGAAATTTTCAACCGGCGGAATTCGGCAACTGCCACCCACATGAAACCGGTCCGCCGGATTTCCGGTGCTGGTGGAGGCGAACCATCACAAGGAACCAGTAGGGGTGGGGGAAGGACCGGAATAGTGGAACTGGACTCGGACTTGGACGACACCCGGTCCGATGTGGGATCGGAGATTTGTTCGGAGGTAGGCGGTGTCACCACTCGACGCAAGACGCAGTTTCGCCGGGTGATGGATTTGATTCAGTGCGAGAAGGTTACTCCGACCAGAATCAGCGAGCCGATTCAAGGTTCCAAGTTGATGGAAACTAGCCCAAATTGTACCCTGGTTGCCAGCCCAAAGCCGGAAGCTATCGATACCGTCAGCAAGCTACAATCGATCAACAGTTCCACCACGGTGTCGAAAGTCAGCAAACTGTGCAGTAATTTCTATTGGAACTTTGTGACCATACTTTCGGTAGCTTTTGGATTTGTTCTAACGGAAGTGGTTCTCAAGCAGAGCATCAAGATGCTGGTTTACCTGAAGCAGTCCCTGGAATGGGCCATCATACAGGGCAAAAACTACATAATAGCTGCCGTAGGATCCACCGATCAACAACCGCCAGGGTTGGTGAGGAATTTCCGAACCCGTATCTCACCCGGAGGCAACATCACTGTCGATTCTGTGCTAAGGATGGCCGTTGCCATACCGCTCATATTTATCCTAGTACTAATTTATGCCATTGTTTGGATTCTGTACATCCTGAATATGATTTTGCTGATGGAAATTAATTTGTTTTGAAAGATGAATAAAAGAGAACATCTGTTTCAGTAGAATTTTGTTGGTTTATTTAGCATTAATCAATCTCCTAAAAGAATTTCAAAGATATTTTCCCGTATTGGGAGGTATTTTTTTAAAATACCTACCAAATTTTAAAACCTTAAAAATATGAAATCTTGGGTATTCTTCGATTTTATTGAAAAGATCGTGAGCTGAACCTTTCTCGTTTTTTTTTTTTTTTTGTTTTTATTAATGACACTTTACCATCCTTATGGCATTTGTGTCTTGTTGAAGATTAACAGTAATTTATAGATATAACATTCGATAGGTAAATGGTTTTTCGTGTGATTCTTCATTTTTCCTAATTTCAAACGCAGAATGTTGAATTCCTCTGGAACCTCCTTATATCCTTGACAGTAAATTAGAACTTTCTCAGATGGATTTGGCAAAATGTATACGTTCACTTAGGTTAAGACATGTAAATTATATGTCTTTAACTAAGCTTAAAGCTGGTAAATTTACCAAAAACTGCTCTTTAAATTCAAACCCCATCATCTCAGGGTGGAGTGTCAAATTTCAAAATTCATGTTGCAATCCCATATCTACTTATCAAAAGACATTTGTTAAATTTTGTGCTAAAAATTTGCAATGTACTTAACAAAATAAATTATCTACTTAAGTGGTCGATCAAAAGTTTGGGGTCATCCTGCAGTATGGTGCATCGGCCAGAGTTTGGAATTACTCTACTAAAGCATGTCACTACTCCAATCCTGATAAATACAATTTATGATTCAAACACATTCCTAATAAGAATTCAAGAGTTCAAGAATAATTATTTAAAAGAAAAATAAGACTTCTAAATTGCTCATTTTTGTACTGATTCTCAATCCGAATTTAAACAATTGAAAAGAAACAAATCTGATCTTTTTGGAATTTAAGAGTATAGTTGAGATGTTACTATTGACCGGAATACTCATTATGAGCCTTCGTTTTGGATAAAGGACAATCTGACAAATAAGGATGTTAAATAGAGTAACTTACTTGTGGCGCCCAATCTCCGGGTGTCCCGAGCAATGTAGTTGGCAAAGATGATGGACCGCATACTGGTCTTGCCGGAGCCACTCTTGCCCATCAACAGCACCTAAAATAGAACCATATTAGTCATCGTCGTCAGTCAGTCAGGATAATGGCTCCGATTTGCATAAACATCTGAGGCTATATCCCATCCCGAGGAATGCATCTCCCATTGATGAACGCCCCCCTTTCTTCATTCTCAACAATGATTGATAGCAAGCAGCTCATATAGCCACTGTATCTACAATGTTTGGCATTGATACGGGACACAGACAAAAACATTATCACGTACCTTCTTCTTCATGTTGCTGCTGTTGTTTCGATTCTCTTCGGTTCGTCGTAAAATCCTCTTCCCTTCAGTAGAAAAGTGGGGAATCAGAAGAGAAAATAAAAAAAAACCTTTAGAACAGGAAATGATTATTGGAAATTTGATCCCCAAAACTTCGAGGGGAGTTACAATTGCGTTTCGCAACAACCATCCTTACCTGATTCTTATGGCCCTCGAATAGCAACGGGGCAACCAACCCAACTGGTGCCCGGAATTCCTGAACCCGGACGGGAGATGGTCCTGGTTCTGGTTTGCTTCTGCTTCCGAGTAGAAGGTAGTCGAAACAAAAACGGAATTTGGTAATTTCGTCGCGAACTTGACGGAAGGTATTTGCTCGGATCTTTTCTCTCTTGCCTTTCGGTCGTTGTTTTGCACCCCTCTAGATTGTCGTCTGACACTTCGCAGCAGCAGTTCAACATTTGTACGGTACTGCCCCACGGTCAAAAGGAAAACCTCGAAGAACGAAAAGATCCCGTACACCAACACCACGAAACACGTGGAATCAAGAGAGAGATTTCGATCGTCCGCACGCTTCAGGTTTCCTGAAGGTTGGTTGCGAGAAAGAGACAAGCACTATCTTGCATTTTACGCACGCACCCACATCTCGCTCTCAGATTATTTACAAATGGATTGGTGCGGGCGTGCGAAATTGAGAGACAAGTGACGAACAATTTCCAATTTTTGAAATGCGCAAAACAAAACAAAACCGAGGGACACTTCAGTTCGGAACGGTTGAAATCCATCGTTTTCGTTTTATCGATTGTGAAGAGTATCAAATGTTTCCAAAAGTTATTCTTTTACTGCAGTGAATTAAATTTATCAAATTAAAGCGATTTTGTCTTCAAAATATAAGGTAAGTAAACATAATTGTATATTTAAAAGTTAAATAACTTTGTTTTAATTGAAACTATTGACAAAAATCACATAATTTCCGAGTTCCTAATCTAAACTTAATTCAGTTGATAAACTCCATATAATAGGGTGACCAGCATTCGTCCCGCAACAGCGGGATGATAAAATATTAAAGTAAATTTAATTTATTTTTCCCTGTTCCAACATTCTACACCAAAGTTTCCCTGTTTTCTTCCACTTCCTATTAATTTGTTGAAATATAAAACCAGCTTATGTCGAAACCTTAAAAAAAAATGACATTTTTTTTTTCATAATGAGTCAAAGCAATTCGTATGATTCAGTTCTCAGCCAAGATAATTACAAATATATCTGTAAATTAAATACTAGAATAAATAGGTATTCAATTCATCTCTAAAGTTGCTCGAACTCGGTAATTTTCGTTTACTGTGTACAAAAATCGGTTCTAACTCCGTTATAGTCTCTTCGGAAGTAAATGTTCCCAAATGTTTCCAGTAAAACGAACCGCAACGGTAAGATGCAATTAATACTCACGATATGGGACTAAGCTAATAACCCGACCAATGAATGAGATAAGATTTCTCGGCGTCTGTACAATCGTATAATCCAAGCACATCGTTGTCGCTTTAGCTTAGATCTGCGTAAGTTGTAGGAGTTTAATTGCCCGTTTTACACAAACAGCTGACAACACCCGGGTTGTTGTGGTCGTCGTTCTGAGTGTACTGAGTTTGTCATGGCGCATAGACGCGTGCTGGAGGCTCATCGATTACTGGATCAGGTCCACTCGCAGCTACAGGAACTGTACTCGCATAGCTCCCAACAAATTCAACAGGGCCAAGATCCTGGATACAGCGATGAAGATCCCTTCGTTGAAGATGACGGCAAGGAGGAGCACAGTTTGCTGGTGGATGGACATCTGGAACGGCTTAATGGTAATATAGATGCGATTGACGGAGTATTACAGGGTTTGGAAGATGAAAACAGGAGTCTGCACGTTCGGTTGTCGGCGTTGAGAAGTGGATTGGAAGAAACCACGACACGATTGCACGATTCACGGCGTGAAGGAGCTCAACGAAACTCTAGGCATTGGGAACAGTTTAGAGATCAACTAATTCACTGTCAGACGGAACTTTCGTCTACCAGGGGCGTACTGAAGAAGAAAATGCTCGAAAAACAAACAAAACTAGTGATAGAGTACATAAAAAATGGAGAGTTTGATGAAGCTGTCGAAGAATTTCTCAGTTTTAGGGACGATGAACCTTGCGCTGAACCGATACCGCATATTCTAATTGAAGTTTATCATGGAACGAAGGAAGGAGCTTCATGTTTCACAAAATTTCTTCAAAAGTTAATTTTAAAGGACTACAAAAAACAGTATTTAGATGCCTTTCGAAATTTGGTGGAACAAATGTTGACGAACGATCAAATTTGCTACACTGTATCGTTAGCCATTCAAGGAGTCTTGAAGCAATTCCATGACATTGAGAAAGGTGAAGAAATACAGATCCGCATGGGACTAATCTTACATGGTTTCATACACTATCTCTTATATGGCGAAACAAATGAAACTTTTGAAGCTCTGTGTTTTGAGTTAACACTGCCTATTCTACGAGATTTGATGATTGACGCCTACCAGAATGATCTATACACAATCTGTACGTTCATATTAAAATTACCTAAAGTATCACAGAAGGTTGAATGCTGTGTCTCATTGTTCGAACAAGTTCGAGGAAAGCATCAAAATTTGTTGGAAAACGGATTTTTAGTTCTAGTGCATACAATCAAAGCAATAACGGATGATCCCGAATTCTACTCAACCTCTAACGCCAAAGATCTCATAAAGATTAAAAATCTACTGCCAAGGCCCCTTGTAAACATTTTCTGGCACTCTGTATTTTTACGATTGGGGTCTCACTATCTGGGAGCCAAAACGTTTATAGATTTTCAGCCCAGCACAGCCCACAGAACTAATCTCGATCAACAGCCTGGACCGGACTCCCAGATCAAGCTTGTAGCTCAGGAGAACGGCGAAGAGTTCCGAATCTTCAACAAACATCTCCACCAATACCTGGTGGAAAAAGATCAGCATCTTCGATGGATCACCGATGAGAGTTCGGAAAACACAATCGATCACTGGAAATTGATCCCTAGGGAGTTGGACAAGAGAAGTACTAAGTTTAGAATAGAAAACCAAACAACGGGAAATTCACTGTGCTCCTACTCGCAGCATACCTTTGGACCATTGGAATCGCTGGTGGAAAATGGATCGACGTTGAAGCTGCGTTGTGTACCGTTTGAGGAAGAAAGTGCGGCACAGTTCGATGTAGAGATCTGTCGGTATAGAGTAGAATCAGACCAACAATCAAGAAAATGTTGTTGCTCTTGTAGGCTGATGTGAAAAATATAATAAAATTGGAGTTTTCGATAAATTTGATAAAAGCTTTTCTTCCATTGATGTTGGTCTAACTTGAGTTCGAAGTCGAAGTTGAAATCCAAGTTTCCGAATCTCCAAGTCCAAGTGTAAGCCTCGAAGTTCTAGTTCTCAGTCCAAGTCCATGTTTCTAAGTCAAAGTCTTCAAGTCAAAGTTTCAAAGTCTGAGTCTCCAAGTCCAAAACTTCAAGTTCGAGTCTCCAAGTTCAAGTCTCTTAGTCCAAGTTTGTAAGTCTAAGTTCTCCAGTTGTTCGGTCTTTAAATTCAAGTCTCTAGGGCCAATCCACCAAGTCAAAGTCTCCCAAGTTCTAGTCTCCGAGTCTGAGATTTCGTACGTTTAAGCCCAAGTCTACGTTTTAGTTCGTTCAAGTTCAAGTCTCCAAGCTCAAGTCGAAGTATCCAAGTACAGCTTTCCTAAGCAGCAAGTTCAAGTTTTTAAATATGCAGTGCATTGCATCAAGTCCAATGTCTAGGAGCTCAGTTCGGAGCTGTCTTAATGTTAAAGCCCAAGTCTATAAGCTTAGTCTAAATCTCCAAGTAAAAGTTCCCGCTCGTTCAAGTCCTCAAGTCAGTCTCTAAATCCAAATATCGGAATTTAAGCTTCAAAATTCAAATTTCCAAGCCCAAGTCTCCTAGTCTATCTCTGTAAGGCTCCGAGTTCAAGTTTCGGAGCCTTCAAGTCCATTTCACCAAGTCCCAGAATATGAATTCAATTCGGAGCTGCTTAATTTTCAAGTTTTAGTTCCTTAATCTATGTATCCAAGCAAGCTTAAGTTTTGCACTTTTAAATTCCAAGTTTTTTAGACAAATTTTCAAATCCATGCCTCCGAGATGTTCCAAGTCTAGTTGAAGTCTTCAGTTCAAAGTTTCCAATTCCAAACCTTCAAGCTTATAGATCCAAGACTCTTAGCCTCAGAGTGCATATTCAAGTTAATGTCTTCAATCCCAATCCAAGTCCAAATCTCCACATCCAAATCCAAGTCTATTGATTCAATATGAGCTTTCGAGTCTTTTTATAAGCTTTTTTATATTTCGCGCAGGTTTATTCCAAGTCCAAATCAAACCAGAAGTCGAAGTCCAAGTTCAGGTCCAAGTCTAATTCCAAGTCTTCAAATACAAGTATCCAAGTAGCCAAGTCTGAGCTGTCAAGTCAGTCTCCAAGTCCAGTTAATCAAGGCTAAACTTCTAAATCCAAGTGTTCAAGTTTTCAAGTTCAAGCCTCTGCAACCAATTTACCTAGTAAAAGGCTCCCAGTCTAAGTTTCCAAGGATATTGGTTAAAGTATTCAAGTCTGTAAGTTCATTTCACCAAGTTCTAGTTTCCAAGTTCAAATCACAGGCGTCCAAGTATTCAAGTTCAAGTCTCCAAATTCAAGTTTCAAAGTGTAAGTGTCATGTTTAAAAGTTCGAGTTTTAAATTTCGAATTTCCAAGTTCGAGTCTAAGTCTCCTAGCCTAGTGTTTTCATATCTTTAAGTCCAAGTCCTAAATTTATGTTTTCAATTACAAATCTAAAAGCTTTATTCACAATGTTCAAGTACAAAGCGAAAACACCTATAAGTCAAAATCTTCACAAGTTAACAAGTTTTCAAGTCTTTAAGTTTAATTCTGTCCAAATTTCCAAGTCCTAGTCTGTGTGCCCAAGTCTGTAGGTTTAATTCAAGTCTTTAATGCCAAGTCCCTAAGTCCAAGTCTCCCAGTTCTCAAGTCTCCAAATAAACGTCTCCAATTTCAAGTCCGTATTAAATTTTTTAATCCCGTGTCCCACTACTTCGCGCTACAATGTCATTTTTCAGCCTTCAATCCTATCAAAGTAACCATAAGCAATTAGAACTAGCACCAATTCTGCTCAAACGTCAGCTATAGAGATTCATTATGTGCATCATATTAGCCCTGTGAGCCAGGTTTGGCGAAATTAAGTGCTGCTTTAGTGCAGTAACTGATATAACCCTATTAAAGCACTGTATTAGCAATGGTTGATGCTATAGCGTTGGCTGGCAAAATGCTGGTAAAATGCAAATGGCGTTCAAATGAGGTACAACCATGCGGGAAATTTAAGTTTTTTTTTATTCTGGTTGGCTCCATTTTTCTGCCATGATACTGAATTTGGGTTATGTTGATTTTCGCTAATATGCTTATCAAGGGGATCTCTCGGGTTGAATTTTCGGGCAACCGGTGCCCTAAATTTGCATTAATTCAGCACCAATCAATGCTTACATAGTGCTAAAAAACATTAAGGGGGGGGGGGGGGGGGGGTAGGGTCTAACGGGTATAAAAAAAACACCATTTTCATGATTTTTTTCTGGAGCTATCGTTCAAACAAATGTATTCAATTTTTTTGCATTATACAAAGCATTGTTAAAAGAATATTTAGTAATTTTTTCGTACACGCAGAAAAAGAACGGGGAGTCGATTCAATAAAACGAGTTTGTTATTTAAATTTGTGGTATCAATGCACATTCAATGGGTAGTTTTGATATCAAATTTGACTCGAAACAGAATCCAACATATTTTTATTTTTACAAAATCGACGAAACCAAGCCATTGTGTATTGGCGAAGGGTTCTGTGTCATTTTAATAATAAAAAATTTTTGTTTTGCATATTACTAATTGGGTTGTTTTCAATCGAAACCTTAGCATTATTAGTTAAACGTGTAGGTGACAGGTCATCGTAGCAAAAAAAAACAAATTTCTCGTACCGAACCGAAAGCATCGAAAGCCATCGGAAGTTGTCCGGCTAGTTCGGAATCGAAAACCTCAACCACGATATGGCTCCAGCAATTCTGAAAAGATCTTGCTCATTGGAGGTAAGTTTTTTTTTTGGTTATCGGAATCAAAACTGCAAATCAATAACAATTGTTTTTTATTTGAGAACGATGGGCAGCGAATGGTTTACAAAAACAGGGCAACCTCCAATCGGACTTGTAGAGAGTATTACGGGTTCATATAACAATAAGTATCAGATAAAACGTGACACGCCTTAATATTGGAATTAACGGTACCGTTCTGAAAATAAATCGATGAAGAGCTGCATTCGTTCAGTATGTCAAATCAAAAAAGGAACCTGGACTGAGAGAAACAGAGAAAGAGAAATCGAAGAAAGAAATGTCGATGTTCGTGAAGCTGAAGATAATGCTCATTCATCAATATCGTCAGTCTATAGAGAGAGCTTGAAAAGAAAGGTGATGATAGCTTTCGTGGAGTTCAAGTTTGTATTTGCGAATGTCTGTGGAGGCGGTTATCGAGTGGAATGCGTGGGTTTAGTTGATTTGATCCACCAGTCACGACAATGGCGCGGTTGGTAGGCTAGTAAAAGTCTATCAAAACAGGTATGTTTCAAAATGAAAGAATATGACCACAAGAAACTCGATCACTGGCATCGAAAAAAAAACAAAATGGCGGTCAGAAAATTTAAAATTTTGATTAAGTCAAAAATAAAAATGAAAATGCTGGTTAGAAAATTTAAATTTTTGCATGAGTGTATTATTGGATTGTTTTTAGATGTTGATAAAATTGTGAGCCAAAAAGTTTTTTTTAATGAATGCGTAATACAGAAAATAATATTCGAAATATAACTTTTATTTAACATAAAAACATACTGTTCAAAATTGAAAATGATATTAATGAGTCCCATAAGGGTAAATGATAGTCCCGGTGGGTGGATTGATGAAAAACGTGAAATAGAAGTCCCGATGGGGTGAGAAAAAAGTCCCCTAGGGTTGACCTTAAAAATAAATTTAAATGAAAAGTCCCATTAGGGTGAATAATAGTCCCTAGTGGGTGGAACAATTTTATGTACATCGAATAAGACAAATTAAAAAAAAACGAAAGTCCCTTTGGGGTGAGAAAAAGTCTCCAAAAAGGGTTGATTGAAAAAAAAAACACATAGGGTTAATGAAAGTCCCTAAAATGAAATAAAAAGAACTTTAACCAAAAAGTGAGAGTCCCATTGAGGTTATAGAAAGTCCTCAACAAGGGTTCAGAGTTATGAAGATGATTTTTTTTTAAATATTCGAAATGTATAGCGAATGAACATTTTAAGGTTATGTAGGAACATAAACTTAGAAATACTACCATTGTACACTCTTTCTCTCGAATTGCTATGAATACGGGAATGGATATGACAATCATATCATATAAGGTGAGGGAATTTTTTAATGAGTTTGTAATTTTCTTCCTGAGGTGGAAGAACAAACCTAGAATAATAAAAGATAAGAACACAGTTGTTTCGTACAAGAATTAAAAAATAAACAGATTTTGAAGTAAAAAAACTGAAGTGGAATTTTGTCACTGCTAAAATATAAATTAAAACAAAATATAAACACTTCAAAAATTATTTCATTGAAAATCTTTTAAAAAAATAGACTAAGCTTTATTCAGGTTACGAATTCTGTATAAACACAAACCAAACTGTAAGGCGAAGTTTATGAATATCCTACAGGAGCTGAATGTACTCCACATTAAGATATTGCTATTAAAGAGAGCATTCCAGTGGATTTTTGAAGGAATAATCCAAATATGTACGACATCTGAATTTAACAACTATTTATGTAGCCTCTTAACGATGTAGTCTGAGGCTTAGGATCTAAATTCCAAATTAAACCGAATTTGAAAAAAAAAGATATAAGATTTTCGTAATCGAAATCTAAATACCAAAAAAAAAAAAAAAAAAACTTCAGAGGTTGACGGAGGAGTTAGAATATGATATTGTCCTTTACTGACTCTGAATACTTACTCACTTACTTACTGGCCTTTATTCTGCGCCTCGAGTGACGTGACGATAGTAGAGTCACCCAAGTCACTCTATTCCAGCAGTCGGTTTAGGTGAGGAACGTCACTTCGGATGAACTTTGTGAGTTCTTACCCTATTCTCGTAGTCACCGTGGGTGAGAATCGTCGCATTCGGGTGACGATTTTAGGTGACAATTGTCGGTACCTTTTCAGGTCGCGACGAGATCGAAATTCAATGAAAAATTTATGAAACAGGGAATAATTTGGCTCTAAAAGTTCAACAACATTAATGTATGACCATTTTAAAAACAATTTTCACGAACAAATCTAGATTCGCTGAACTAATTCGGCAATCGATGAGGATTGTCGGTACCTTTTCAGGTGGTGACAAAAAATAAATTTAACAGAAAATTTATGTACACGGAAATGAAAGGCTCTAAATAGTTAATCAAATGATAAAGAATGATAGTTTTGAATATGTATGATTTTTTTTATTTATTGAAATGTTTTGCAAAATGTGAATGTGTTTTCCGGCAAATTTCCGTTCTTGGATTCTTGGGCGCAGTCTCGAAGATGACGCAGTCATGTCGTAAGTTTTTGTCCAGTTCTAAGATTGCGACCACTTTTCCAAATCTAAAAAATAACAATAAAATCCATTAGTAAAGAATCAGTACGCCACAATCAACTAACTGTTCGGATCGATAATTTCCGGCATGCCACGGTGGTAAACTTGGTTGGGGAAAATATATAAACCGGCACCATTCGGAGCCGTCGGCATCTGATTTTGTTTTTTCGGCAATAATACCCAAATCCGAACCCAGCTTTGATGAGCGAAATTTCTACTTACGTCGCACAAATCGTCCGTTTATCATCTTCAAGCAGCTTGCTGTAACCGTACCATCCGATGATGGCCATTTTCGAATCGAAATTCTAAACCATTACACAAAAAACTAATTCGGAAAATCCGAAGCGAAAGCAAAATCAAAACAGCACCAGCTAAATTCTACCATTTTGACAGATGTGTTCATTCGGCCACTCACCTAGAATGAACCTCTGTCACTTTACCCATATCGACTACAAGAATAAGGTGACAAATCTCACGGTGACTCCGAGGTGAGGTGACAATCATCACGTCACGCGCGGCGCAGAATAAGGGCCACTGACTCTGATTGAATCCCGAAAACCAAAAAAAAATCATATATATTTGAGAGTCTTACCATGAAGAAACAGAATTTCATGACTGAGTCAATCCAAAGTAGCTTTTAATTTAAATGTGTCAACAAGGCTTGAAATCTGAGTCTGAAGCCTTGATTTCTTGAATGTTCGGAAATAAAGACTCATTGAGGTGAGAGAAAATTCTCAACAAGGGTTGATAGCTATGAAGATGACTTTCTGTTCTCATTAATGGAATAAAAGAAATTATTTCATTTAGGTCCTACGTGAAAAGATAGAAAACTCGAAATTAGTGAAAAAGATTCGAATATGCTATGCCTGATCTAATAAAAAATGCTTATACAGTAAAAGTATTCACAACAAGTTGACAAATTATTTTGAAGACCTAAAAAAAAATCAAAGTTTCAGATAGATTATGAATTATCTAACAACATAAATCAAGTGTCACATAAATTAAAAAAGTCTAATTTCGTGCAAATTCTTCGAGCGCTGAACCGACTGCTTGCTAAGAGATTACTTTGAAAGAAAGACATATAAATGAAGTTCTGAATAAATAATTCAATAAATTGTTCGGAAATTTGTCACATACATGTAGATAAAGTTATCTAACAAATCGCAAGGAAACGTTCTGCGATACAAATAAAAAAAAAATGATATTTCAACCTTTAATTTCAACACGAAAGGCTATTGTGAATGATGAAGCTAAAATATTAAAAATAAATAATAATCAGAAATAAGATTTCAATAAGGTGATTTAGAAGTTTGTGAGTTTCATAGTTGGAATCGAAACTGAATTGTCATGAAAGTTGGAAATAGGGGACTGAAATTTTTGTTAGAAATCTAAATACAACTACTGTATATAAAGATGAAGTCTGAGACTCAAGATCTGAATTATGACTAGTTAAAAAAAAAATCTACATCGAAAAACCCCTAAATGTTAAGTGAGAAGTGAGATAGCTGACTCTGAATTCTGGATTCCCGAAAGCCTTGATAATCTTATTCTAAAGTCTTAACATCAATGGACAAGACTCTGATGGATGAGTCATACAAGTTAAAATCCAAAATTATTTTTGAATGTTCTGAACCCGGGATGGTCTGAATCTGAAAATGATAACTAAGCTTCAACTCAAAGTCTGAAATTTTAATCTAGACTTCTTGAGAGTGCGAAGTAAAGTCTCATTGAGGTGAGAGAAAGTTATGATAGCTATGAAGGTTAGTTTTTGTTCTAAACACATAAAATAGAATTCTTTAAGGTTATATGAGAATATAACAATCCTAATGATAAGAAGAAGTACTCGAATAGTGTTGAAATTAAAAAAAATAATAATAAATTTTCAGAAGAGTTATGAATTATCTGTGAACACAAATCAAAATGTTACACAAATCTCGAAAGAGGAACTCCGTGAAAATTATTCTGGACCTGAATATAGGTAAATTTTATAGATAATAATTAGATATTAAATTTGAAGTAAGTTTAAATATAAAACTTGAACAAAAAATTCCTAATATTCATGTGATATTCAAAGTTTGAATCGATTTGGAATAACCGTCGGAGTTTGAAATTCAATGTAGAAATCTATATTGAACATCTGTATCGTTAGCTTAATAACGATAAGTCAGCTACGCTTGAAATATGAGTCTTAAACCTAACTCTAGATTCCTTAGATCGGCACCTCGAAATTTAAAATTATTTACATTGAATACCATGCTTGCCTTCAGGCTTGCAATTTCTCTAACGAGAATCACCGATGTGCTCGGTTTTCGATTCTCGGTAGAGATTCTCTGAAACGCACCGCAGAGATTTTTAGCCGAACCTCTGTAGAGAATCTGTAAATCAACACGGCAGAGCTAACACACACTACAGTGAAAAAATGTTTTCACCAAGGAGAGCGACAGCGACGGCAGCTGGCTTGGCTTGTTGCGTTTACCAACACATACGAAGCTGAACCACTCGCCCGAAACATTTATCGTTTGTTGATGCTATTATTATGTGTGTTCAATGGAAGTTGGTCGAAACAGGTTGAAATAGGTCGAAACAAGTAGGAATGGATTTTGACAGTTGATAATCTGTCTCTTTCCAATTGACTTCGATCGATTTCAACCAGGTCGTCCGTTGAACATACGTTCACCAATACTATTGCGTGTTTTACACACGAATTTCTAGACTGACCAAAACAGATCACGGGAAAATTTAATTTAGGTTAACAAATTCTTAAATCAAGCCCTTTACACACAAAATTTTCGAGTCCAAAAATTAGCAAAATTTTGCTCAAATTTGACCAGCTAGAATTTTAGCAATCAATTAAGCAATATTTTTTAACTAAAATTTTAGCAAACAAGAAAAAAGTTAGCCGCTGCAATTTTTACTAATATTTCTAGCAAAGCCCGGAGGAAAAGATAGCTCCAGATCTGAAATTTCAAAATTTATTGTTTTTTTTAATGGGGGAATGTTTGATATTTCATTAAAATACACAAATAACTTCATTTTCATTTTATTTTATATATTTTTTAAACATCATTTGAAACACTTTTTGTTGATAAGTTCCATTCCTGGAAACAAACCTTCCGGCGAGTGAACTGCCAAATGACCAATCCTAATCCACGATCGCACCGGGGTTGTTCCGGTGGCAGCGGGTTCAAATCCCAACTGTTCGTTTCCGGACTGTTGCAAAAAAAAAAACCCGTCGTTTTTGCCATCGGTTAATACCTGGAAAGAAAAAAAAAACAATTCATTCGATTTAAACTTGGAAAATCTGTACACTTTTGAATCGGATCTTACCTGTAAGCATCCGGTGTTGCTTTAGCTACCATTTCGTCAGGGAGTTGGCGGTCACCACAAGCACCACCAGCAACGAATATCCAGAACCGCACTTAATCGCCACCGACCGCCGACTGAATCCAAACATTCAGAGCACTTGACGAAAATGAAATGGCGAAAACGAAACAAAAACGTGCTCTCTGTCTGACACACACGCTGCATGTGTGTTAGTGTGGTAGAAATGAATCCTGCTTTCGAGCTGGATCGGTTTCGACTAGTTTCGACCGATTTCAACTTGCTCCGTTGAACAACGACCAGATCTGTTTCGACCAAAACATGAGCCCGTTGAACAACGACCACTTGACAGAAACTAGTCGAAACCAATCGCTACTTACGATTGAACGAAGCTATTATGCACACCGTCGTGTTTGTTTTTGTCTTTGCTTTTTGGTGGCTTCAACTAGTCGGTTCTGTGTTTTCACTGGGGTGCTCTACAGTGACAAATCGTCGCACGCCGGAGCTATTGAACTTGGGTGTGTGTGGCTTTCGAAACCGGGGTGCGAATAATGTGTGGAGAGGATCGAAAAATCTCACCCGGGTGATTTGCAACTATCGCACGGGGGTGTTTTTTTCTCCGTTCTCCGTTTTTCTCGGTAGAGAATGGCATCTCTGCTTGCCTTACTTTGAAATTACTATCCTGAAGGATTTTATGGGTGTTGAATCTGTATCTACAGTGAGCGTAGATAAAATTTCCTAGTAAATCCTACAATTTCAATAGTAAATCTTAAATATTTATAAAAAAAAAAAGGCTAGATCTAATTCAGTTCCAAATCTGAGGACTTATTTAAAGTAATAAATGTTAGTTCTGAAACTAAAATGAATGCTCAATCTGGATTTGAATTTGAAATCGAAACTCGAGAACCGTATTAGGCTATAAGTCTAAAATCTGAGCTCGATATAAATATCCTAATCGAATTTGGAAGACGCGCAATTTTTAATGTTGAAACTTCATTTATGAAACCCATCATTAGACCTTTATTTGGAATCTAAAATTTGAAGATTTGATCTAAAAATTGGATGTCCATTATTGGAGTCTAAGATTGAAGTTCGGTCTTAGAATATAAAATAGGTTAGAGTTGGAAACCATGTGCGGAATCAAAACCACAGTAGATCGAATTCCTAAATCGTATTTTGTGTTTGAAATCTATTTTCGATGTATTCTGGTATTTTAGTCCGATATCCCAATTCGCGGTTAGTCGTAACTCAAAGAAAATATTATAGTGAAATCTAGTTTATTTTTAATAGTTCTAGAGACATTTTTAAATATTTACGTTCATAATTCAAATTCGACTAAGAAAAACCGAGATTCTGAATTCAATAAATTTCAGGAGCACATCAAACCAATTTAAAATAATAAGTTTAACTAATGCAAGTTTAACTAAATGCATTGTAAAAGGTTCATTAAAAATTTTGAAGACATACAATGATTTCGTAATTCTAATTGGCTTTAACATCGTATTCGAATTTGAAAATATAATTTTTCTTTCCCATGTTCCAAATCTTTTTGTAGGAAAAAAAAATGTCAAAAATTAAAGATTCAAGTAGGTAATTGTTTAATATGTCAACGAAATTGGTTTTAGTTGTTCAAATTTTAGTGAATTTCAAATTTTAATTTTTAAGAAACTAGAAAGGGACTACCTAGCTCTAATCATTTATGTTTAAATTAAAATAAAACTGAAAATAAAATCTTACAATTTTTAAAGTGAAAAGATCACTCACTATCAATCTTTTATCAAATTTGGATGGAATTTAGCGTATTACGATAGGTTTGCAAAACTGTTCTTTCTCATTCATTTATTTTCTTGATTAATAAGAAATCTCGTCTTACATTGGCACATTAAGAAGGATAAAATTTCCGAAACTGACAGACTCCATGCCAGAACTACCAAATAAACAAAAATTTGACTTACAACTTTTTGTAAAACACAGCCTTATAGGTTCGCTGTTGTCGGCTTCCATGGTCACGGAGCGCTGGAGGAACGATTGAATGACTCCAATGTTGCAAATGTATGTTTTTATACATTTTCAATAGAAATTTGAATGTTTTTTTCCAAGAACTTTTCTCCAATTGTAGGACGTCGTCAGTTTTCAATGAATATTGTTTACTCTTGATACTTCGGCGTCGTGCATGTATTGTTATAGAAGTACTAGAATAACTGATCACCAATGAAATTAAATAGAGAGGTGATACAAATGCGGTAAGATGTATGTAGTAGAATTTTAGGTGGTTAAATTATAATGATCAATTAATGCATCGAAATCTCCTATCGAATTCCACATGAATACATGTTTTATTTCACAATAAAAAGATACGCTCTTAAATGATACCAAAAAAAAAATTTTACTTTGTCATATTTTTTTTAATTTAGTATATTAAAACAAAAATGTTTCTGAACAGAATGTAAACAAATATTTTTCTAAATTTTGAAAATAGATAGTCGGAAATCAAATAAACCTTACCAGTGAAAACAATAATTATTGATAAACGAACATTATTTTAAAAGAAATAAAATAAAATCAATTTATTTTGACTTGTTAGTCAAATTTGGGTAACGATTTTACATATTTATGTACCGATAATTTTAAAACAAAATTTATGTATGTATGTACGTTTGTATGTTGATAATCCACCATGGGTTTCCGTATTCGCCGCAGTTCGCCAACGTATGCGCTGAATTACATCTTTAGAATAAATGAAATAAAAAAAAAAAAAAAAAAATATAAAATGCAGGATCGAGCATTATACGGGTAGCATTATGTGAACTTCAATGGAACGAATTCTTCCTTCTCATGCTACTATTTTTCGTATGTAAACAAATAAAAAAAAAACGAAAAAAAGCGACAACCATTCTGGGGTGTGTGGTGTTGATGAACATGGCAAAGTTTTCAGTGTAGTTTTGAGAATTTTGTTCAGGATTTTTTCAGACATGGATGATTTTCGTACTGATAAATTTAGCTCAGAATACATTTGTGGTTTTTAAAAAATGTGTTTTTTTCTGTATGTAGACGCGTTAGAACAAAAATAAATTTCAAGGGCAATTGTTCATACATAAATATTGAAGTATATAAACAAGAGAGTACAGGTGAAGGCGAATGTAGAGAGTATTACGGGTTCATATAACAATAAGTATCAGATAAAACGTGACACGCCTTAATATTGGAATTAACGGTACCGTTCTGAAAATAAATCGATGAAGAGCTGCATTCGTTCAGTACACACTTAATCTTTTCTCCTGTGATCGGGACGATTCTGTCCTGTATTTTCAACAGCTGAAATTACAGGACGATTTCAGGACAGCAAAACAGCTCAGGAAAACAACTGTCAAACGCATCTGTAGGTTCGAAACAATATTCTCCTGTAATTTGCAGGGAGCTCGAAACGGGTTTCTCCTGTGATTTGCAGTGAACTCTATCCTACCCAATCTTCTTATTCTTTTTTATTATTAAAATTATTCCCAATCTATGCAAAAAAAGAACACAATTGATGTTTCATATTAAATATATTTTCTAATGTTTAAGGAAATGTCTTTTTTCCAAAGTGGACACATTTTCACAATTTGCACTTTAACACTATACACATCACACAAACGAAGCAGTTCCTCATCATTCCTTCTGTAAATAAATGGCGCTTCGGGGCCATACCATTAAGCCTGAGACGAGATGAATTGGCCGAACATGAGCCAAACCGGGGCAGGGAAATCCGGGCCCGAATCAGCCTAGTCGTAGTCCATCTCAAGTTTTGTCGGATCCTGATTCCTTCAAGCCACGGACTCTGGAGCTGTAATATGAAGTACAAGATGAGACAAAATTAGGGTGTGAATAAAATTTAAAAAAATATATTTGGAAATTTCAGTCCAACGCAAAAGCAATCTTACCGGAATCGTTATAGGGGACAGCTTGTAAACTCCAGCCAAATGTCATGTCCTCTTGTTTCCTTTAGGGCTTCAGCTTCAATCACAACTTGTGGTTCACAAGATCTCCTCGTGAGCGGCTACCGAGCATCAACAACAGTGAAAAAAAATGACAATTGATGATTTTCGATCGAACAGGACGCAACACGCGCAAAACACATGGTAAAAAAGAGACAAAAAATCACGTTGTTTTTTTTAAGGCAGGAGAGCAAAGGAAAGAAAACATTTGACAGCAATCAATCTACAGTGATTCGGGAGAACACTGTTCTGAATTCACGGGGATGCTTCAAGTCCCTGTGCTTTCGTAGCAAGTTTGTATCGGATTTCAGGAGAGATGAAGCGTCCCAAGATTCGGGAGAGTTTCTATTCGAATTTCGTTTGATTTGAGCAGTTTTCCTGTGATACAGAGAATCACGGTCCCGAGCGGGATAAATCCAATCTTAGTGTGTATGTCAAATCAAAAAAGGAACCTGGACTGAGAGAAACAGAGAAAGAGAAATCGAAGAAAGAAATGTCGATGTTCGTGAAGCTGAAGATAATGCTCATTCATCAATATCGTCAGTCTATAGAGAGAGCTTGAAAAGAAAGGTGATGATAGCTTTCGTGGAGTTCAAGTTTGTATTTGCGAATGTCTGTGGAGGCGGTTATCGAGTGGAATGCGTGGGTTTAGTTGATTTGATCCACCAGTCACGACAGGACTTATCGGAAGCTTTACAGTGATGCCTCTAACTACGGCAGCTCCATTACCTGGACGATAGCTTGAAGCTGTCCCTCAAGACAGCGGATAGTTTTGTGAGATGGCGAATTTGAAGTCATGGGTGTGTGCACTGAACTTCCGACGGGAATCACCCAGCACATCAGAAGCACGTCTTACCTGTAGGCCTGTCAGCAATCGAAAGAGGGCGACACAACGATGAGTGAGATCTCGTATGGAATGATATATGACGTGTTGCCAGAATATATTTATTAGAACGTTGTCAGTACTTATTGCGCTACTTTATTATTGAGCTACTTTCTAACGAGGGGTACTCACATACTCACATCTCCCTTCCTCTCCATAAATGACCTTTTTTGTAAGAAAAAAGGTTATAGAGAAAGAGAGAGAGAAAAAAAGGGAACCTTCTTGGAAAAGCACAAGCTAACTAACCAATTTATTTCATACTCTTTCTTCTCCTAAGTGTCCAATCCAACAGACGAAATTACTATTATTTCTGTTATGTAGTTCTATCGCTATCTGACCATTTTTTTTTTGAAAAAAAAAACAAATAACATCATAAGGCATTCATCAAAAGTTTACTCATCTAAATATGAGCCTGCCCATTTACCGAATTTAACATTCAGCATATTTGCCAATACTTAAGAGTAAACAAATCGCTCAGGGATAGTGCATTGATTTTCTGAAACGGTAAATGAAACAACCTTTTGTTTTACTCTCAAAACAAACTCTTTAATTTAACACCGAAAATAACAAATTCAATTTTTGGTAAAAAACAAAGTATTATTTCTTTAATACCTTTTTGTCTTCTTCTTCATCGTCGGTCCAACCCGGTGGGGTGGCTCGATCCGTATTACGTTGTACGTTGTTAACCCGTCGCTTCGGGCACTTTGCAACGAAATGTCCGCGTTCACCACACCCATTACAGGTTTTACCTAGAGCTGGGCAAGTAGTTTCACTTCTGTGTGCGGGACGGTTGCATAGGTGGCAACGACCACGGCGTTCTTCGACCCGGCGATCAGGGCCACGGAATCGCTTCGGCTGAAATTGGCTGTTCCGATTGCTATCTCGGTCACGCTTCCGGTACAGCTCGGACGGCCGCTTCCAGTTTCTTCGCTGGACGACGGCAATGTCGGAACCACTGGGTTGATTCGTTTCGGCTTCATATGCTTCCTCTCTCGTTGCTGATTGGACTATGAAGTTGATGTCATAATTGTATATCCTTGCTGACTTCGTTAGGTCCTTATTACGTAGCCCTTTCAGCAACTGCGCCCTGACGAAGCGTTCTTGGTCGACGGGGCTGTAACCGCATAACCTCACCTTTTCTTGTAGTCTGGCGTGGTAAGCGATAGCCGACTCCGCACAACCTTGTTTCATCGCTGCGAACGCCTCATGTTCCGCGGCTGTGTCCGTCATGGATTGAAGGTAACCACGAATATTGTTTACAAAGATCGAGTAACAATCGGGCTCCGCCAAACTTGGTTTCAGTTTAGCTGCTCTAACGATGCCTTGGAGCTCTTGCCCCAGACATAGAAATAAAAGCTTAGATCTTTGCGCTGAGCTAACGGCATTTCCCAACGAAGCTGCAATGTCGAAATTTTCTATGAAGCGATTCCACTCCTCCCACATTATATTGGCCGGAATGCCGGAGGGGAATGGCTTGATGTGGTCCCATCTCACGGCAACTTGGGCACCTTCAACACGGTCACTAGAATTCTGCGAGACACTCCAATTTTCTTCGACGATGGGGCGAGGAACAACACCGGGCTTTTCATATTCATTCAGCTTATTGGTCAAATCCTCAATCACTTTCCGCATGCGATCCAGCTCTTCGACAATTTCGGACGATTTCTTCCCTGCTATCTTCGGCGATGTGTCATTTTCCTCGGAAGGTTCCGGACCATTTTTATCCTCGGCTTCGCTGGATTCGCACAACGATGTTGATGAATCCGATTCATCGGAAGTCACACAGTCTCCACTTTCTTCATCCTGTTGGTCACGGGCATTGCTATGCTCGCTTTCTTCATCCGGGAATGCACCGAAAACGAAGCGATGCGGCTCCTGTTGTTCGCTGTCCGAGTCATTAGCAATTCGTACATATTTTCCTTTATCCTCCATTTTGAAGCTAGTAGTTAAAACTGTAATCTCTTTAGTGAACTCTCGCAATCATACCCTGAAAGCACCAACAAAACATTACAATGTTGATTTTTTTTTGGCTTATTTCTCAAAAACACATTTTTCTAAAGTTCTTCAAATCCGATTCTTTTAAATACCACTGCTGAAAACGTTTTCCTCATACATTTTGATTTCATTCCGATGCGTATCAGAGCTTTCTTATATTGTTGTAGGAGAGAAACCTCGGTCCACCTCTTTTGTTTTTTTTTTTTAATTTCTGGCTCAAAACAAAACTTGAATCAGCTCAAGATTTTCTTTAACCTCTGTGGTTAATATGGAGGTGAAGACAGTTCACTTCAAACACGATTAACCTAAATCGTCAAACACTTTCAGAAAACCTCCGCGGTTTATTAACGAATGGAAACGGTCCATGTCGTGCTTATTTTGCAATCCTTGCCGAATAGGTGAAAACGGTTCACTTCTATTGCTTGATTTTCAATGAAACTTGAATCGACTCAAGATTTTCTCTAACCTCCTCGGTTAACATAAAGGTGAAAACAGTTCACTTCAAACACGATTAACCTAAATCGTCAAAGACTTTCGAAAAACCTCCGCGGTGTATTTACGAATGGAAACGGTCTATGTCGTTCTCATTTTGCAATTCTTGCCGAATAGGTGAAAACGGTTCACTTCTATTGCTTGGTTGTTAATGAAACTTGAATCGACTCAAGATTTTCTCTAACCTCCTCGGTTAACATGAAGGTGAAAACAGTTCACTTCAAACACGATTAACCTGAACCGTCAAATTTTCAAACACTTTTCAGAAAACCTCCTCGGTTCATTAACGAGTGGAAACAGTCCAAATCGTTCTCACTGTGATATCACTCGATAGAAAGAATAAAGTCTGCAAGTGTCTCACTAATGCAAAATATTTTTAAGCCTCCACGGATAGTCCGCTTTGTTCTCTATAGTTTCCAGCAAAACGTTTTCTTCACTCGATTTTTCTCGGCGCCATTTTGTTTTCACCACGTGTCAAAGGAAACAAAACACTTTTTAATTCCCTTCCATGCTGAGTGATTCCCGTGTCTACTATTCTGTTTTTGTTTGAATCTTTACCAGGTAATCAATTAAAAACAATATCCTGGCATTGATCGCCAAAATGTGTGCACTGAACTTCCGACGGGAATCACCCAGCACATCAGAAGCACGTCTTACCTGTAGGCCTGTCAGCAATCGAAAGAGGGCGACACAACGATGAGTGAGATCTCGTGGAATGATATATGACGTGTTGCCAGAATATATTTATTAGAACGTTGTCAGTACTTATTGCGCTACTTTATTATTGAGCTACTTTCTAACGAGGGGTACTCACATACTCACAATGGGGACGCAGCAGCTTCGAAACTGCTTCTGCCGGATGGATGGTCAGCCGGTGGAACCGCTCCTTATCATCGACAAAAGATCCCTGAAAAATTGACGGAGAGATCCACTGCAAGCGCGAAGCTGGTCATGGTGAATTTTTAAGCTGATCCCACCAAGCGGGTAATTTGGAAAAAAAAACAGCTTTTCGTCTGTCCTATTTCTATTATTTTTTTTTGTAGCATTCCCACCTAACGAATTCCGGAACGGGCTGCGGGACTCGTTTACAGCCGACGGTCGACGAATATACAGTTTTGCTTCAATTGACTTGAAAATTTGACACAACATTCTTGAAATGTTTTACAATAAGAAAATAAAAAAATAAAAAAAATCGATTTTTTGAAAATGTTTGACCCTACCCCCCCCCCCCCCCCTTAAAACAAGCTTGTGTGATGCCAATTCAATACTTAGAAAATATAGCGTTTGTCATTCTGATTTAGAGCTTTGTTGCGTTTAAAAAGCATTGTGCAAGCTGATAAAATACTAGCTGCATTCTAAAAGAGTGGTGTACCCAACAAACAATATCTCAACCGAAGATCCTATTTTTTCAATTTTGGGCACCAAAATTCCAATTCATAGTCTGTCAAATTCCAATGGTAGTGAATGGATGAACAAAGGCTGAAAAAGTGTGTTAGAAACTATTCTTCAACTTCTCCCATTGGCTGCACTTGGACTTTTTAACCACTGGAACATGGTTTCAGTTTGTCTTTATTCAGCTAGTAAGCTGAATCAGCAAATAACGCTTTAGCGCAGCTTTTGTTCAGCGAAATAACGGTTTTTAAGCAGCCAAAATGTTTGTTGGGTAATTCTAATATGATGCAACATATCACTCGAAGGGCTGTTATAATGCAAAATTGCACTAGATGTGCTGATAAAGTGTAAGCTATAAAAATGCAAACCTTTAATGCTTATGGTTACTATAGTCTCTATCACGTCTCTTCGAATTTTATGCCTATAGATTTACTTGGAACCATGTGTTGTTAGATACTACACCTATCAAAACTTCATGTTTGAAAGAAATTTTGAAAACGATCCGAACATTGAAAAATAACTTCGTTGATGGACAACAAACACCTTATTTAAAAAAAAAGTTTTTTTGTTAAATTAAAATCCAAGTTCTTTAAATCCGATATACATTTTGATCTCCTAATCGGCAAACAATGAAAATTGAATAATAAATCTGACAGGCAATGTATTGAAGTTTCGATAAGATATAGCGGCAGAATCAAATCTTATCAAAGTCACACATGCTCTCGAAGACCTATGAGACTCGGTTAGATTTTTATCTCGCGTTTTATTGTATGCACACGCTCAACCCGGCCACGCTGAGGCTCAATCAAATACTTAGTCTCGAAAGATGGAACGGCACGTATCGGACGCTCATTCGCTGATAGAACAAGTTCACCGGCAGCTGGAACAGCTACATCTACACAGCTGCGAGAAGCTTCAACAACACGGCAACAACGATGACGAAGACGATGATGACCCATTCGTATCGGTAGATGACCTCGGGGACGACGAATCGCATAGTTTACTGGTGGATCATCATCTGGGTCAACTGAACGGTAACATCGAAACTATTGATCGTATTTTGAAGAACTTGGCCGATGAGAACAGTCATCTACACGTTCGGCTGTCGGCTTTACGAAGCCGGCTGGATGAGACGACTACTCGGCTTCACGATTCGAGACGTGAAGGAACCCAACGAAATGCTCGACATTGGGAGGAGTTCAGACAACACCTGGATAGCTGTCAGACGGAACTTCTATCGACTAGAGGAGCGTTGAAGCAGAAGATGCACGACAAACAGCTGAAACTTGTGATTGAGTATGTAAAAAATAGCGAAATTGAGGAAGCTGCTCAAGAGTTGCTAAGTTTGGAAGAATTCTCTGATCAACAGATGCAGACCATTGTTGACGAAGTTTACGATGGAGAAACAGGAGGAGTTTTACGATTGGTACAATTTTTCCAGAAACTTCACTCGGAAGATCGACGAAGTCAATGCGCGGAAGGTTTTAAATATTTAGTTCATCAAATGTCTATCAATGATCAAATCTGTCATCCAGTAGTGCTCGTTGTGTATGGATCACTTAAACGCTTCAGAACTGATAACCAATACGATGAAGCGATTGAACAAACTTATGCATCAATCAAGGTTCTAGGACAATCCATTCGTGATGGAGAAACTAACCAGTTTTCCAAAGAGATTTGTCTTCAACTGACTCTGCCAGTGCTTCAAGATCTGATGATCGAAGCTTATCAGGAGGATCTTCGATCTGTTTGTGAATTCATCCATAAATTGCCGTTGATCTCGCAGAAAACGCAATGCTGTATTACGCTTTTTCGACAACTAGAAAGTCAGAATCATCTCTCTGATAATGGGATAATCATTTTGACGGCAACCACAAAAACGATTATGAACCTGGAAGGATTTTCCGGTAGCTGTAACTCAAAAGAACTACTCCATCTAAGGGATCTACTACCAATGCCAATAAAGAATATATTCTGGCACTCAGTTCGTCTCCGTTTCGGATTATACTACCTGGAAGCCAAGACGCTAGCTAAGTTTCAGCTTAACATTCCTCACCGTACCGATTGGGATTACCTCTCAGGACCAGAAGCCCAAATTCAACTCATTCCCCATCAAAACGGCCAAGAGTTCGAAATCATGAATCGATTCCTCCATCAGTATCTGATCGAGCAGAATGGACACCTGCGGTGGATTCCCGAAGCCGAGAAAATAGATCGCTGGAAACTGTTTCCCGTGAAGCGGAAAAACGAACTAATGTTTCGAATCAAAAATCTACGAACCGACCACTTCCTTTGTTCGTGTTTAGCTCACGCGTTCAGCTCGATGGAAGCCGTTACGGAGAACGAGCTGGCCATCAAGTTCCGGTGTGTAGAGCTGGAGGAAAACTGTGAGGCAGAACATTTCGAAGTACAGATTAGTCGGTTTCAGATGGAGAAAGAAGCGACCAACTGCAGTCTGATGTGATGAACTTTCTATTAGATTTTCCGATGAATAAATCTAAATTGGTCTTTAGAACAGGTTGTTTAACGTACAACCACTTTTACTTCTAGGAATCTTTTAGAGAAAAACATCCTTTTAAATTCAAAAGCAATAAGATAATGAATACCTGTTAGATTGACAGTGAAATGTATTTAACCCATTCCAGAGTTGCGTCACATCATTCGGAAAAACTTTTTTAATGATTGTTGTAATAACGGTAAGGTGTTAAAATGTTACGAGACAACCTATATATCATCGTGTTTGCTCAAGTTTACCTTTAATTTGCAACATGTGGCTTTTACAATTTTCGAAAGTGATCGAAGTAATCGGGGAGCCTCGAGAGAAGATTATTGGTTAGTCAGTCAAATTTAATTTAATCTTCAAATCAAATTTAATCTTCAAGTCAAATTTAAAGTATTTACTTAATTTATCCGGAGAATACAGATCATAACATTGGCGACGAGGCAATGTTTGCTATAGGAATTGATCTACTGAATCATGGAAGAGCAAGCTTCAACCGTTTGAGTTCAACAATATTCCGTCGACGGAGTTACGACAGAGATGTCTCGAGTATAAAAAACAATTTACCTATATCTCGAGTACTATGAGCAAAAAGAAGAGGAAGGAGTTGAAGAATATCTTCTTGGTTGAAGCCGGTCGTCAACTCCAAAGAGTTTACAAAAATCTTCCTACAAAGGATAATGTTGAGGATGATGAGAAACAGATAAATTCAAGATACTCATCGATCAGCTGGACGGTTATTTCGCACTGAAACGGCATGATACGGTCGAATGGTATACTTTTGGTTCCTTAGTTCCAGATGCTGGAGAAACGTTTGATAAGTTTATTGCGTGCCCAAGCTGAAGCAAACAAATGTCAATTTGGTTCGACCACCGCCGAGAGTAGGGAAATTGCGGTTGGTGAGATAAGCTCCCACCGACCTTCGACGGATCCAAATCCAAACGAGGATAGAAAGCGTCGTTGTTTGAGGAGTTGAAAAGTTTCAATTGTGTTTACCTATATGGGAAGGAGTTTGTGCTGGAAATCGACCATAGACCACTCACCGCAATCTTTAAACCCACTTTACGCCCTCCTGGTCGGATAGAACGATGGGTACTTGAATATGTCGCCCTGGAGAGAAATTTCAAATCCGACATATGAAAAGACAATAAATAAATGAATAATTTGAGGGTCTTGAATTTGTCAATCTCTGCCTAAGGAATAAACCTGATGTTGTCGGGATCATCCAGACTTTTTGGTTTTCCATTAGATGTTTCAGACAGACCTTCAAGCTTTTGACATTTCTTTCAAACAATTCCAGACTTTTGGATTTTTTTTTTATAAATTCTTTATTTGAAACGGCTCATACCTTCGAGCTTTAAGGAGCCAAACTCGTTTTGTTTGATTACATTGTATGCTTATATCTAGTTCACTTTTTGAAGAAAAAAGAAGATAGATAGGGAAATGAGGGAATAAAAAGAATTATATACGGAGATCAATAGTTTTAAGGAAAAGGTATATTTCAAACATATAGTCCAAGTCCATCACAGCTAACACATCCCTCACTGGAACGTCAGGTGGTTTTCCTCGGGCCCGAAGGGAATCTATGAAGTTCGCTCTGGCGACAAGGTGGTCCTCACACGACCAAACAATATGCTCGATGTCGTGGTAACCTAAACCGCAACCGCATAAATTGCTGCTAGCAATGTTTATACGATAGAGTACCGCATTCAAGGAACAATGATTGGACATGAGACGGGAAAATATACGAATAAAATCTCGACTCAGGTCCAATCTATTAAACCAGGGTTTAAGGCTTACCTTTGGGATAATCGAATGGAGCCACCGACCCATGTCATCCTCGTCCCATCTGCGCTGCCAGTTGACAAGAGAATTTTTCCGAGCCAAGAAGTAGAATTCGTTGAATACGATTTCACGCTGGTAAATGTTGCCTTCCATCGCACCCACCTTTGCAAGGGAATCTGCCCTCTCATTGCCTACTATCGAGCAATGTGAGGGGACCCAGACAAAGGTGATGGAAAAGCAACGTCTTGATAAAGTTGTCAATATATAGCGAATCTTTTCGAGGAAGTACGGCGTGAATTTTCCTGGTCTTATAGAGCGGATTGCTTCAACAGAGCTGAGGCTATCAGTTATTATATAGTAGTGTTCAACAGGTCGTGTGGCGATATTATCCAGAGCGCAATGAATAGCAGCTAACTCTGCGATGTACACAGAACATGGTGACTGGAGACTGTAAGAGACGCTAAAGATTTCGTTGAACACTCCAAATCCTGTTGATTCCTCTATAAGTGATCCATCGGTAAAGTACATTTTATCAGCATCGACGTGTCTATGTTTAGCTTCGAAAATCCTTGGAATCAAAAGTGGACGATGCGGATCCGGAATTCCACGAATCTCCTGCTGCATAGACATATCAAACTGGACAGAAGAATTATCGTAGTCTGGGCTACAAACACGAGTTGGAGAATACGAAGAAGGGTTTACCTGCATTGACATGAGGACTTGGTATATAGACATAAATCTAGTTTGAATATTTTGCTCAAGTAACCTTTCGAAATTCGCAATCACCAATGGGTTCATGACCTCACACCTGATGAGGAACCGCAGAGATAGTAAATTGAATCGATCCCTCAGAGGTAGTATTCCTGCCAAAACTTCAAGACTCATATTATGCGTTGAGGGCGTACAGCCCAAGACGATACGGAGACAACGGTATTGGATTCGCTCGAGTTTGATCAGGTGAGTTTAACTTTTGGATTTGGACATGGTTATTTTTATATATGTAACAATTAAAATTTAAAATAATCAAGGAGGTGTGTAGTCTACACTGAGCATAAATGAGCAGAATGCTGTTTGTTGCATGTTAAAAGAGGAGTGAATGATTTTTTTCTCATTCTTTTCATCTATAGGGAAGAATGAGGATACTTGATCCCTGGGGATACTTGATTCCTTCGCATTATCTCCAAACCGTAATGTCTTACAAATATAAAATGTTCTAGAAAAGTGTGCCAAATAGAACAAAACAACAATGCTGTTATCTCAACAAATTTAAAAAAAAAATCGAGCTATTAAACTTTGTTTGAAAGATTTAACAAATGTTCAGAGGTGATGGGAAGTGTTAGAGATGAAATGAGATATCAAAGAGAGAAAGAACATAAGCCATAAATATAATAAAATTCTTGAAAAATTGAAAATGTTCAGGTACGAAGTTGTAAAGCTTGCTTCAGAAAGAATTGAAACAAAAACAATTGCCTATATTTAAGTTAATTATTATTGAATTCCAGATCTTTTTTTCATACAAATGTAGCATTTTCTTCATACTTAAAAAAATGGTTTAATTATTTTTCACGGTTTCGAAGGAATTCTAGAATTATTCCTGAAACACGGCGCTCACCTTTCTTCGTCCATCGTTTTAGCTGTCTTATTCCACCAGGTCTTCATCTTATTGATGCTTTGACAACCTTTCCCTTTGCCTTGAGTCTCCTCTTCATGATTTCCCAATATTTCTCAATAAGACGGAACTGGGAGTAGTTGAGTAAGTTAAGATTTTTCGGAACAAACTGGACGCCTTTCTCTGCATACCATTCTTGAACGTTTCTGCTGTAATGAAAGCTTGCAAAATCTGGCCAAAACATCACGGGATGGTCGAGGGATCGAATGAACGGTGAAATTCATTTTTGGAGACACTCTTTTTGGTATAGGTTTCAACGCCATTGCCTTATTTGTAACTTTCGTGTCTTTGTCTAAGCTGCAAATGCCCTGCCAAATCATAAATTTGTCGGCAAAAAAACAAATTTAAATTTGGCTGGAACATTCCCCCGAGCCGTTGCCAAGTAAAACTTTTGACCTGGGATTTTCCCGAAGTCAGCCTTGACGAAGGTTTCATCGTCCATCAGAAGACACCCGTCGAACTTGGACGGCACTTGGTTGTACAGCTTCCAAGCACGGGTTTTTGCCACACTATTCTGTTTTATGGTCCGATTTGTCTGTTTGTCCGACAGATTGGAATTCCTCTTAATCGTCTTCAAAATCTTACCACGCAGTTTCCGGTCGTCAGTTCCACTCCGACGATTGGCTTGAGGCCCGAATTGTCGTCAATGTTTCCTTATACCGGTTGATAACGCGCCATACGGTATTTCTGGGCAATTTCAGTTGTTTAGCGTGCCTAGATGCAGACCAAAATAAATTTTCCAAAAAAAAACTGTAGGGGAGAGTGAGGATACTTGATCCCCTTTTCTTATTTTCACCATATCTTTTTGGAAAAAAATAGCAACTCGCCGTCTTTGACATTTTCTGACAGCTTGTAACTTCAAGTTTCTATGCTCCAAAAATTAGAACGATACTTGAACCCGTTGATGAACTAGAAGCATTTTCGTGGGAGTAAAAAAATTGCGATTTTTCTGAAGTTAGGGGAGACTTGATCCCCTATTGAAGGAGACTTGATCTTTTATTCAGGAAGCCCTAATCCTTGTATTAAAATCAAACAAAACCCCAAGATAGAATGTTAATTGACTATTTTGGTCATGTTTGTTCTCATTCACAATTTATAGCAGACATAAGAAGAAAATTCTATAACTTTGTCTCAACGCTAATAACATTGCATACTTAAAGGCGCTATTTTTTATAATTAGGAGAAAATTAATTATTTTTGCTCTTTTCTTCAGACAATTGTTTGATAAATATTAGTTTTTGGATAAATATTAGTAATTTCGTAATCAGCAATCATAACGATCAATTCAGAAGAAGAATATGCCGTTTGAAAGGGGGATCAATTGTACCCATAATCAACATTTTAGAAAACTTTTTCTGAAAAAAGTTGAGAGTTTTCCATTGCTTTGAAAATATGGCATTATGAAGTTCATTTTACGCTCGAACGATTGATGCATTGGAACAAATATTTTTTTCATAATTTTCCCATCTAAGGAATATTTTAAAGTGATGAAAAAAGATCTTCTAGTTATATTTTGAGAAATTTTTCAAACAAAGTTCAATTACTCAAACAATTATTTTAATAAAAAAATTTAAACTACAAGCATTGTTATTTTGCTCATTTTGGCACATTTTTCTAGAACATTTGATCTTTGTAAGACATTCCAGTTTCGATATAAAGCTAAGGAATCAAGTATCCCCAGGGATCAAGTATCCTCATTCTCCCCTACGGTTTTCAGAATGTCATACGTCATACGCCAAGAACTTCCAAATCAATTGGATTGGATCAATTGTTTCAATTCTAAAGGAAGCAAGCTAATAGGGAACATAAAAGTGAAATTTGCTCCTAATTGGTGTTTATAATGTTCATTTTACATAGTGCTTAGACATAACGGGACACCCTCTATGAGCAACTCAACTATTGACTGAGTTCCTAAAGGCTGCAGCCTTTCTTTCCAACACAAAGCCCTTTTATTTAATCCATTTTTTCCGGAAGAAAGGAGCAAAACTTCCATTACGCGGTAAGCACCGGTATGCGCCTATGAAGAATTGGACGTGACGAACGAAGGGTTGAAGAATTATTTAGACATTGTAACTTATAAAAATCCCGGCAAGCTAGCTCAGTAGCAAGAGACTCCTCGAACTGGGTCTCAGAGTCGGCTTACTACTGGGTAATCGGAGGACCTACGCGAACAAACTTTACACAAAATACTATCACAATTCTGCTACTTTGCTTTTATTAAAGACTTTTAGTGAGTGTGGTGTGGGTGTGGGTGTGGTATTAAATTGATGAGGACGTACCGGTACGATTTCTGCTGCTGTTTCTGCTGTTGCCGCTGCTGCTGAAGTTGCCTGGTTCCCCTTTCTCGCTCAAGCCGGCCTGTTGTTTTTGGCTAGATTGACGTTGTAAGTTCTTCCTTCCAGGTGGGAGTAAAGTTGGTCCACAGATTACTTTGGGTTCTGGGACACGTGACTAGGTGGTCTTTCTTCGAGTTAGCCTCCTGACTCGTAACGTTATTGGAGCGGAGTCAGGAGAATTACAGGCGTCTCCTCTCGTTGACGCGATCGGTTCGGCCCAGGATCTGGCCAGAGTGACCGAACCGAGAGAGGCCTCCTTTGCGGTTAGGGCTTAGCCCGAGGTATGTTCTCCTTAACGATTATGGCCCTCGAGCCAGAGAACTTAAAGGTCCTTCTACGATTAGACGTAGCAGATCTTAGACCTGCTAGGCCGACGCGTGTGCAGTCCTTGGACACTTCCAAGGAACCAACTGATAGGGTAAAAATAGCGGAATTACCCTACCAAGCCACTTCACAAACTTCGTTTTAAAAATAAAGTTTTGCTCCGATGATGTTGAGCACACGCACGCCTGAACTCGAATGACCCTCTCCTTCCGGATGTGGGTCTTTGACGCTTTTTTGCTATGCTTGGGCGAGGCGAAATATTTCAGGCGAGGCGAAATGTTCCAGGCAAGGGCGAGGCGAAACATCTATGTTCGCCTTCCAGGCGACGGCGAGGCGAACACCCACTTGCATCAACCTGTTCATACCACCCCTCACGAAAGTGTTATACAAAATTTATTTACATAATTTAATATAAATATTACATATTTACGATCAACAAAAAAAACTAAAATGGAAAAATAAATTAAAAACCGTGACAGCTTACAAATAAATTAAAACAAATTGCACCCGTTAAAAAACCAAAGATGCTTTGTAACTGAACGGTTACAACATGCTGTTAACTTGTTGATATTACCTAGTACATCTAGACGTCCCGAAGATTTCAGTTAGAAACTATGAAAATTAGATAAAGCATTGTTTTCACAGCAAACACGATCAAGAATATATTCCAGAATTAAGAAATTTTCAGAGTAATAGGATTACGTTTATGGCATAAATTTCTTGAAGATTGACATTTTTTTTTAATTTTTTACCTTGAAATTGCCCGCCACACTCCCCCACACCAAGAAACTCATTTGAGCCCCCTGGAAATGGACGCTTCTGTTCCCAGCATGTCGACAGCACAAAAACAATAACAAACGCGAACAAAACTGGGAAAACTGGGAACCATTTTTTTTCATGTAAGCTACACTGAACCCAAATTCACACTTAAAAAACACTAGAAGATTCACTTAAAAGTGAAAACGCAGTGAATTTCTTCCTTTCACGTGGCTCATGTACATTTCACTTGCCTCTCACTTAAGTTTTAAGTGACCGAATCAATATACACTAGCTCATCACTTGAGTTTTAAGTGACCGGCATTGAATGTCTTCGATGCTCACTTGAAATCCACTTGACCGGTCACTTAAGCCAATATTCACTTGCCCATCACTTAAAATTCAAGTGATTTTTTGCAAAGCGGATGTCAACAATGTCAGTATTGATTGTTTCATTGTTGTTTGGAAAAGAAACAACAGAGGTTTGTTTGAGTTGGTAGATGCAGAATTAAAGTAATTTATATGTTATTAAACAATGATGTTTTCCATAGGTCGACCGACAGAAACATCGTGTGATCCGGTTAACACGTTGCAGAGACCCTTTTTAAAGCAATCAGGTTTCGGATACGTTTTCCGATGATGATTTATTTTGAAAATATTCAAGTGCAATTAAAGTAAGTATCATGCAAAACAATAAATACTAGTTAAATTTATTTTATTTTTAAATTATTATTTCAGAAAAGATCAACCCGAATGTCTCGTCAAAGTGAGGAAGTCAAAGATTTTTCGAAGCCGAAAAATCTTTTTGAAGAAGAAAAAGTGACGTTTTTTACGTTGTATTTTTAATAAATAATTGTTTTGTAGAAACAAAGTTGATTAATGTTTGATATTCCGAAATTTCACCTAAAAACCACTACAATTGAAAGATATTAATGACCTGAGCAAACATTTGAAATTGACTTTGCCATTCACTTGAAATTCACTTGATCGCTCACTTAAGTGATTTCACTTGACCGGTCACTTAAAATTCACATGAATTTACGTATGGCGCAAATTCACTCCAGATGTCACTTACCTTTAAAGTGAAAATTATTTTCGGTGTAGATGCGAGAGAATGTACGAGAATAAATACTATATTAACGATTACATGTGACATGGCCGTAGGAACGGGGGGGGTTTTGGGGGTTAAACCCCCCCCCATGAGGGTCCAAAAGAGCAAGCGAGATATTCTACTCTACACTCAAAATTTACCGGTATCTGAACTTTTTGTTTACCGTGGTTGAATTAAAAGGAATCTTTCGATTGCTTTGATTCAACAATTCTGCTAAAGTTTTTCAAAATTTTCTCACTTGTTCATAGAATAAGGTTGTCAGATATTTTTCAGCACGTATCCGGGACGGACAAATCCGGGCTGTTTTATATTAAAACCTGCAAAATCCGGGTATTTGATTTCAAAATTGTCGACCAAATTAAGGCAAAACCGGGCAATTTTGGTCAAAACTAAGGAATTGCTCATCAAAAATCTAGAAAACAAAACTTAAAAAACCTTTCATGATAATTTTTTGAAACTTGCTGCAAAAATTTTGGACGCATAAATAAAAAAAAGTTACAACACCTTTTTTTAAAGTTTGATTACAGAATGACAATGAGAACCATGACAAAAACCGGGCTTTTCCAATGAAATCTGGGCAACCGGATCGGACCGGACTTTTCCCAAATTATATATTAAATATCAGGGCCAATCCAGTAAAAACCAGGCAATTTGGCAACCTGAACATAGAAATTCAGGTCTGAATATTGAATGTAAAATTAAATCCATTTTGGAGGTTCTGGTTCTATATTCCTATAACCAAAACCAGAATTGTATTTCTCCATATTTTCGTATTTCTGATTTTATATCAAGTTTAGGATTCTTGATTTTCAGTTCGAATAATCATAAGAAATTAGGAATGAAAAGCTGCTTTGAAATCCTTGTTCGAATTCGGTTTTGAATTTCATATCAAATTTGAATCATGTTTTTCAAAAATCAAATGCATTTTCAATCTTATATATAAAAATGGAGGCGTTTTCTTTGTAATAACATCACGTATGAACGGGCGGTCGGAATGAAGTGAAACTTGGTATCCGAGGGTTTTTGGGGCCAGAGATGGTTTGTATAATAGTTTCAAGAATCTCACTATTTATAGAAGGGGGGCTCCCATACAAAATCAAATTGAAACGGGACATAACTTGAACAATTTAAATGCGATTTTCATAAAAATTGGTTCACGAGATCGAAAAGACACAAGAAGTTGATTCATCATGCAGACTGCAATTGCTCGCTTTTAAAACGTGGGGCTCCCTTAAAAACATGTGAAAAAAATTTGAAAAAATATATACAACCCATACAATTCACATGGGATATTCATGAAATTGTGTACACATGCATGTTTTGATGTGGAAAAACAATCTATTTTACTAAATAACACATCCTACCAGAGGCTCCCATACAAAATCAACGTGAGTTATAACATAACTTAAACAATTGCCAAGCGATTTTGATTAAACGAGTCAGGCAGCCATGTTTTGACAGTAAAATATGATTTATTGTAATGAATAACACTTTCTCCATAAACACCCCCCCCCCCCCCCCCAACCCCCTATTTTTAACTAAAGGTGAGAGGAGGGGAGAGAAGTTTTATATAAATCTTATATGTGAAAATGAAGACGCTTCCTTCATATGAACGAGCGGTCAGAATTACATGAAATTTGGTTTATATTATAGTTTTAAGACTATCCGACATTAGTGGGAAGGAGCTCTCATATCAAATCATTATCAAACATGACACATCTCGAGCAATTTTCATGTAATTTTTATTAAAATTGGTTAACAATCAGGCTTTCATATAAAAAATGATTAGTTTTACTGAATGAAATAAAAAAAAATAAATTGAAATTTGTCACACATGCCAGTTTTGACATGATAATATGATTTATTGCATTGCGTGATTATTTTCCACTTAAGTAAAAAAAAAGGTCCTAGAAAAAATCAGCATCAAATCTGACAAAACTTAAAGCAATTTTTAAGAAAATTACATAACAAACAGTTTTTGACGATAACAGATTAACAATAACAAACAATATTAAATAGAACTTAACTCGAATGATTTCCAGGCAATTGTGAAGAGAACAACACCTCTTCCACTTTCTAAGGGAAAGAGATTCATACAAAACTAGCTGACCCGGTAGACCTCGTTCTACCATAAATGCAGTGATTGTCATCCATATAGTAAACCCAACTGCTTCTGAAGTGTAGACTAAATCGAAAATATTTTTAATACAGGAAATGTGTAAACTTATTTTAATGCTTCCTTATAAACTACGTTTTTTGTTTGATTGTCCGGTGCGTATATAAATAACGACGAAGGCTTTCCAACACGTGAACAGGCCACGTATAATTGGCCATGAGAAAAGCAGGGTAGCTCGAGATTAATTCCACAAACATCCAGAGTTTGGCCTTGTATATATATAAAAATGGAGGCGTTTTCTTTGTAACACCATCACGTTAAACGGTCGGTCGGAATGAAATGAAATTTGGTATCCGAGGGTTTTTTTTGGGTCGAAGATGATTTGTATAATAGTTTCAAGAATCTCACTTTTTATGGGAGGGTCCCCATTCAAAATCAACATAAAATGGGACACAAGCCTTACACTTTGGTTAAGAATTTCATAAAAATCGATTCGGGAGCTCGATGCAGTTAAGGACGTGTAGATGAAATAAAACATTTATGATTATTTATTTAAAGGTAAAACGAAGTTTACCGGGTCAGCTAGTATTTTGATAAAAGTTTTCTATAAGATAAGTTAACCACCGTTAATCGATTTTTGTAAACTTATTTTCGGCATATCGGTGAAATTTATATTCTTCAAAAAAGAATATCAGAATTGAAAATTGATAAAGATGGATAGAAAAGTGAGGAGAAAATTACAGATGTTGAAAAGATAATAGTTTTCCGAATATGGAAAAAAATGAAATTCATTTTATATTCAAATTCTAAGTTCTAAAACTTTATCTTAACGCAAAATTTAAACATTTAAAGCTTCTGAGTGGCGATCGAAAATTGAAAACCAGATTCTGATTCATCATTCGAAATTCACATTTTAATAGAATCATGAATGATTTGATTAAAACTCGTTTATTTGAAAGGGTGCCGTGCGCTATTCCGATGAAGAACCCTTAAATTCATGAATGAGGCCTCTAAGATTTGGCTCATGAAGTTCTGATCTGGAATTAAGATTCGGAAATCGTATTTTTTTTTTTGCATTCCGGAAATCGTATAGAAATTGGGAAACAGATTCAATGTTCAATTTTTGAATTCAGGTTAAGAATTCAAATTTAAAATTCAGAAAATGATTCAGCTTGTGAATGAGTTTTTCAATCAACATAAAATTGTTGAGAAATTCAAGAGAACACGAACTTAAAAATTTGCTTGTCAATTCAATTTCCAGATTTCAAAGTTTTTAATCAGAATAAGTTTGTACACACAATTCAGCTGAAAATCACAAATATAAAGTACAATTTGAGTTAATTTTCTAAGTTTTGATTCATGAAAAAAAAAATCCAAATTATATTAAAAAAAAATTATCCACAAGAATTTTAGTATAGAATTGATTCATTAAGAAAAATATTTCCTGTTTAAGAAACATGTAACTTATCTTCACCTAAAAAATCTGCACATTTTCTTTTACTTTTTCTGTTTATTGTTTAACATTATTAATATTGCAGCTTTTTTTTAAACCAAATTTCAAACTAAAATCATAAATCAAGCAAACTTGATTCGAAATTTTTTTATCTCTTACTGTTTTTTTTTTGGAAAATTTTATTTATTTTCATCAAAGGTTAGAATTTTGTAATTTGCAAAAGAGATTGGGCTTGTTTGATTTGAGTATAGAATAAGTTTTTTTTAAAGAAAAGAACTTATTCTATGCTCAAATCAAATAACTTTGATCTGTCAGTCTTTTAAAAAAAATCATAAATTTCAACCATTGATGAAAGCAAATTTTATATTTTGTTTCTAGAGGTATCATTAAAAAAAATTTAGTTCACCCTTTAGGCTAAGGACCACTTTTCTAAAGATACTTTATTTTAAGGTTTTATTAATGACACTTTACCATTCTTGTGGCATTCGTGTCTTCTCTTAAGTTATAATTTCATATAGTTACAAACATAACTTGTTTTATTTTTTTTATTCGTATTTTGTTAGACAAAAAATCATAGGTAAAAATTAGTCACCAAAACCCCCCCCATGAGTCGGTTCTTCCTACGGCCCTGCATGTGAATCTCAGTGGAAAAATATCCTTTTAAGAGATTCACAGAACAAAACAAAAATTTACTAGATTATGATTAACTTAAAATAAAGCTATACTAACATTAAACTAAGGCTGTCTTAAAGTTAAATTAAAAAAAAATAAGGTAAAAAAGAAAAAAAGAAAATTACGATTACTGATATGATGTTTGATAGTTATCGAACATTAATTCCTTTGAGATAGTGTTTCAATTTGGATTTAAAGGCAGGATTAATATCTTGTGAGAGGGAATTATGGCTATATCTCATGCAAACTGCATGCAGTTTTCGGGTTTAGAAAATGTAAATGAGAGAAGTCATGATTGTAAACATCGAGATCTTTACTGCTGACTGTTGTTAGAAGCGCATATCGCAGAAACTTGCACCTAATCATAGTTTCCTAATTCGTCTCCCATACGTAAGACAGTGCGCAGCGTCACGATCGACCATATCCATGCGTGTTGCGAACTCGACGAAACGATCTATGCTAGAACGACTCATATGGTACAGCCGAGAGCTGAGTTAGTAATGTTTCCGGTCAAAGTCTCAACTCACCCCACCTGATTCAACCCTGTTGTCCGAACTTTATGGGATGACGGATTAATTTTTTGACCGCGGGGCGCGCACTCCGATCTAAGTAAGCAGCTACTAGATAAGCTGCATACTTACCTATATTGAATTATACTGGAAGTCTATCTCTAGATTCTAAGTCTCGCCTTCAGCTGATTGCAGTTGATACTTTTTTTAACAATCCAAGTGTGCGTTCGAATTATTAACGTACAGCTGCTAGCTAGCTAGCAGACTCCATCTGAGCGAGTCTCGTCGAATCGAATCGATACTAGAAAGAAGGCGGCGGCAAATACTAGAACGTAAGTAATGTTGTGGTATACCTATCGAAAAAAATCACAGCCAACTGCCACCTAAACGACCAGTCTTCGGGCAGCAGTTGAGCTAGTTTGTCGTGTAGTACCTCGACCGGGTGCGTCTTTTCTGTCAGTTTTACCTTGAAGTCAGTCGCGCAAATATCTCGTTCCTTTCGGAAATTTACTGGCGCAAAGACCTTAGAGACCGAGTGCTGATCCGGTTCTATTCGAGAAATATAGTTCTGAAGGAGTTCGTTCAGCCTAGAAGACAAAAAAAACCTCCATGATGCAGCGTGTTCTGGTTCTGTTTTTGGCTGTGGCCTTCGGCCAGTTTGCCGTTCTTAAGTCCCAAACATCGAGGGTGAGTAGCTGGAAGAGAAGTGGGAAATTCTGTGGAAATAGGATCTGTTTGCTGACTTAACCACAAATGGCCACATGAATTTCCCGTTACAGATCCGCGTGGCCGTCTACTACGAGCACCTGTGCCCGGATAGCATCCGTTGGTTTAGCAATCAGCTGAGCCCGAACTACGCCGCGTTGGAACCAATCCTGGATATCGAATTCATTCCATTCGGCAAGGCTAGGGTGAGAAATTTTGAAAGTTGTTAACACTTTTTTTCATTATAAGTGGTTTGTTTAAAAGAATTTAAAACGCGTGAAATCGGTTTGCTCCAATCATCATAAACCGGTAGTGATTATTGGACGGAATATACGCTGAGCCACACGCTACTTTGTGCATTTTGTTACGTTTTGACACATTGAGGGCTAGACGGTGTTCAGACACTAACCTGAATGGGTCTGCTAAGGTGAGGACAACGTTAAGATCGTCACATAAAATCAAAGTGGAACCTACCATAAATAGTGTGAGAATTTTTGTTTGCTTTTGATTTACCTATTTGGAGGACCTTGGCCTGACATTCAATTCATAACTGCAGGCATGCCTGCTTACTGATTCAAAATAGAATCCCAATTTCAAGAGCTGAACATAAGACTGGGATTACACTTTTAAAAGTTGGTTGAAACATCAATATTTCCTCGTGAAGAACCAGAATATTTCATTTTGGATTTGAGCTTCTTGATACACGGGTCATTTTTACCTATATCGCGCCTAAAACATCAGTTTTCTTTCTAACTCATAGTCACAGGTCTTTATAAACGTCTTTAAGTATTGTTTGGTACTTCAGGAATTGGTTTGAAAAATATTTGTTTCGTAAACTGGGGGAACTTTGATCACTTTTTTCCATACCTTTTTAAATTTTTTTAAGAGGTCTTTTTCGAAACAACTGAAGGTTGTGGAACACTTGCTGTGGTGTAAAGATTAAAAAGCCTGATCGTTAATCGCAAAAGTTTCGAACTTCCCTATTACCTACAATTTTATGTTAATTCAAAACACGATTTCATGCTTCGGGGTAACTTTGATTCCTCAGCTGATTTTGAGCCCAATCTTTGTCATTTGGTCTTGTTGTCTCTTTTCTTCGGAATTCTCTGCTCAGATAGGTTTCAAATCATTCTTTGTACAGGCAAACTTTTGGAAGAACTGTGTAAATAAACCCTTTTGGGAAGAATTACAAATTATATCACAAAATAACTATAGTTAAACATAAAAAAATAGTGACTCAAAACTGAAAATTTAAACTCTCTCGTGAACTCAACCATTTCCTTCCAAATGCTTCCATTTCATCTGCAGAATTTTAGGCCTTCAAGAAAACATACATGTTTTAAGAAATTTGAAATTCCAAATTTAATAATTTCAAAACTTGTTGAATAAGAACCAAATATCATTTATTTGAAGCTAGATACATATATAAGGTAGCATCGTAGAAAACAATTTTTTAGCTCAGCTTGATTGACTACTCAAATCTACCCTCAATCATTGAACTCGAAATGTTTTATCAGCTGTGGATTTATTTCGACTCCTGGTCGTGCTTCGAAAGAAGTAGAAGTTCTCTCATAAGCTTACTCAGGGATGAATAAAAGTTCCGTGGAATTTTCTTGCATTTTTTCAGGACCCAACCTAATTTTAAACTCCTTAAAGTTCAGACAGTACCTACACATATTGAAGTGGTTGCAAAAATCCTAAGCCAATTTAGCAAATCTCTGTGCCGAAAATACGCTGAAAAGTGTACTTTACCAAAGATGATATGATTGAAAAAGCAATACTGGCATAAAGACTCGAATCCCAAGCAAAATTATGAATGACCACTACGTTCAAGCGAAACAAGAAAAACATTTAATGGGATTTTTCATCCTATTGGATAATTCATCCAAAAAAAACATAGTTGTAGGAGAAGGACCCTGAAATGTATTAAAAAAATAGTAAAAAAAAATCAAATATAATTTAAAATGATGTTTAACTTTCTCAGTACTATAATTCCTTTTCTTTATGTCAAAATTACTTTTTTGATCAAAGCGCACTTGGATGTCGAGTTGGATCGATCTAATATAGATAATAACACAAAACCAGAATAAACTGTGGTAATGTGAAAGCACTGGGAAAATTATGAACTCTCTTTCATGCTGAATTTCATTGAAACTGTCATGGTGAGTTTCAAATGACATTGATTAAAGGTAAACCAATAAATCCTTGAATAAGGGATTCCAAAAGGATATTGGATACTAATCAATCTATCGAATTTGAAAACGAAGGACGTCATTTCGCATCGAAGAAATTACTAGTATATCTACGACAATAGTGAGAATCGAATTCACTGCAACATCTCATCTCGGCTTGCCAGTCCGATATCTTACCCAGTGCACCATCTGAGTCGGTTAGCAAATGAATGTTTATTATCATAGTCTTTCTGCCACCGCCGATTACCAAAAAACGCACTGATCTGGCCCTATGCCGTTTGGTCGATGTTTTTTTTTGTTCTTCTTTGTCTTGGATGAGAATGGGAGGGAATGGGAAACTAAAGACTGTTTTCTATTGCCGGCCGTTTTCTATATAAACCGACACACACACAGCTCATCTTGGCTGTTGGTTTTCTATCGTTCGGTTGAAAACAAAGCCTTTTTTTTCTAATGCCGGTTTACATACACACACATACACACATCCATCCTGCTTTGTCTTGTGATAGGATATGGGATATGTTTTATTTGGTTTCTTTCAGACATATGCAATGCGGTTGCGCTGGGAGAACAATGCCAGTTATTAGAAAGCTGCTCCGGCATAGAATCTTATACCGATTATTTCACCTCCAAGGAAGTTCATTATTGGAGTAGCGTCTGATTTGTCGGTCTACCTACTAAATAAAAACAAACAACATAGTTTGATTTTGTTCCAGTTTCTTTGTTTGACAATTCGAAGTTTGTACAAAGAATCAAACCTACTGGTTCGATATTTGCATTTTTTTAAACATTAAGTAACTATCAAAGTCTTTTTGACCAGCTTGAAAAATAGTAAAACTCATTTGGTGCCGTTTTTTCATCTTTTAAAAGTTTTCTCTGAGTTTTGAATGTTTTTAGCTATAGCGCAAGTTTAAATTGTCGTACTTTTTAGTTCACAATATTTTTTTTAATTTAAATTTTAAAAATTTACATAAAAAAAAACTTTAATACTACCGATCAAAATGGCTTGGTTGTTCCCAAGCAAGCGTATTTTGCGCTCAAGGCCTAATTGAAAAACCCGAAAAAATAAACATAATCAAAAGTGCTGTAACAAGTAATTTATGGTTTTCAAGAAAGTTAACCATTTATCAAAAACTTTCAGTTTAACCATCTAAACAATATTTCACAGCATGCCAGAAAAGTGTACAAGTCTTAAAATAGATTTTAGACATTTCCAAAAGTTAACCCCTCAAAAATTAGCGCTTATTGAAACATACCCAAATTACTCAAAAGCAGCTGCTAAATTTTTTGACCCTCGAAACAATGTTTTCTGATATTTGTTTTCAGACAGTTGTTTGGTTACATGCTGCTGACTAGACTAGTTCACTTTTCGGTTTTTTTCGCAGATCAAAGCCGGACTCATATGGGTTGTTCCTCATGCATTTTCAAGTATTTCTGTCAAATTTGAGATCTTTTGAACTAAACTCTGTTCTGCGCAATGAATTTTTGTGAAAAAAGACCATTTTTCTTGAAAATATTCTTATGAGAGTTCTAGCAAGCCACTGTTAATATTAAACGATAATTTTATGATGCACGGTGGTTGATATTATAACCATTTTTATGAATCTGTACTAGATAATCGTTCAAAATAAACCGAAAAAATTTAAAAAATCATAAACTACCAACTTGTACAGAAATTTTATTTACAAGTAGAGAGTTAAAAATCTGTAGTAAATCAGAAAAAAATTTGTTTCACAAAATCTTTTTTTGTAAAGCTAGCCCTTTTTATTACCTTTCTATTGATGCAAAAAATATACAAATTGGTTGTATAGCGGTCAAGTTATTTAAAAATGTTTGCAACAAATTTGATTTGATAGAATATTTTTCATTCAAGTTTGCTTCTCACCAACTTGTGCACAAGAAAGGATATTTTATTCAATCAAGTACCCCATGACGGGGCCAGGAGTTAAAAAAGCGCGCGCTTTGATCAAGTTGTAAGCAAGTCCTCTTGATGCCACGTTTTTCATGTTGCATGAAGCTAAAACTTGAATAGGAACATAAATGTGATTTAAAAACTGGTGCATAAATATTTGAATAACTTTGCTCCTATTCTAGCGATAATTACATTTTAAGCATCAAATGAATGGTAATAAACAGGGCTATCTTATTAAAAAAAGATTATGTGAAACATATTTTTTTCTGATTTACTACAGATTTTTAACTCTCAACTTGTAAGTAAAATTTAAGTACAAGTTGGTAGTTTATGATTTTTTGAATTTGTTCGGTTTGTTTTGAACGATTACCTAGAACAGATTCATAAAAATGGTTATAATATCAACCACCATGCATCATAAAATTATCGTTTAATATTAACAGTGGCTTGCTAAAACCCGCATAAGAATATTTTCAAGAAAAATGGTCTTTTTTCACAAAAACTCATTGCGCAGAACAGAGTTTGGTTCAAAAGATCTCAAATTTGGCAGAAATACTTGAAAATGCATGAGGAACAACCCATATGAGTCCGGCTTTGATCTGCGAAAAAAACCGAAAAGTGAACTAGTCTACTGCTGACGGATTAATGATAAATTTCATTAAAAAATATAATTTTCTTTTTAAATAATAAATTTAAGTTTAGGTTAGTTCAAAGCCGGAATCTGAATTGAACTTCGATTAGCAAACCTTTCATCTCTGACGTTTCCAGTTTATTCCGATGGATATGATCAAAATACCGTAGAGAAAAAAACCATGCAGATCGTAGTTTTTACGTTGGCGTGACATTAGCTGTTGTTGCTGTGGTGTGGTGGGTCTAATTGAAGAATAAAATTCAGGAAAATCATTTAAAAAAATGGGTTAATTACATTAATTATTTTATTTCTGCAAATTCAATTTTTTTTACAAATCATGTGACTTTGGCAGCTCGCCTTTCACCATTCTATAGTTCATTGCTCGATTGATCTCCTGATGAACAGGTTCTTCGAAAGTATGATTGTATTTGTTTGCTGTTAGATGCGTCTAGTTTTACCCTTTCATTTCCTGATGTTTTAATATTCCGTTAAAAATGTTTCTAAATTGTTGGGAATTAGAAGTGTATTCGACAAAAAACGTAACACTTTGTTTTGTGAATAACTTTTGAATACTGGAATGGAATGATGGAATGGACATTGGATGGAAATTGCTAAAATTTTCAGTTAGGCTAGCTAATGTAATGTGTACGTGCAAAATTTAGTAACAATCAGTCTAGTGTTTTTTGAGATAGCGTCCAATACAGTAGCTCATTGACAAAATTTTTCTGATTGATTCGTCTAGCTGCCCACCGGTAAAATAAACAAAATAAGGTGGTCAACTCGTGCGCAAAATGTTTGGACCGCTAGCGGAGGTAAATTTTGAAAAATTTCTTAATGAACAGTAAAACGAACTCCAGCGGGCACCTAGCAGGTTTCCAGCCATAAACTTTTCGTTGACAAGTCACGCCTTGATGTTCCGGAGATAAAATAAGAGAAAAAATTGAAAATATTAATGTATAGGTTTATAGTACTTGATGAGGCTGAGGATCTAGCTACATTTCAATCTGTGTTTCATAACGATTGACACGATGAATGGCTAAAAAATAAGACTGCCTCCAAATGTGACAGTTTTCGCAGTGTAGCATTTAAATGGGTCCCACAAAGTTTATACTCTGTTTCGACTGGATCTGGAATCTTGCCATTACGCAAAAACTGTAGTGGAGTGATGAAAAGTCAAATATATTGTTTTTGTGTTGAAGGAGGCAAACGGCTAAATAAGTGATTAATTTTATCGAATTCAAAATTGAGAGGTATTTTTAAGGTAAAGCTTCTTGAAACAAAAAACTTTATCAAAAATAGCCTTGATTTGATAAAAAGGGTGGATACTAGAGTGCCCCAAATGACCTGACTTTTGAAAATCTTATGCGCTGCAGGCTAATATTGATCCTAGGCCTAGTACAAGATCTCATGCCAAATTTGGGCCAGATCGGATCGCGGGAAGGGGTCGCTCAACGAGCCTGAAGTTTTTATGGAATTTGGAGATATTTTGTTCGGGAGAAACATGAAAAACCAGTTTTTCATGAATAACTTTTCTTCCCGTCGGCCGATTTCATTATGGATGGAGCATGTGCTGCACAAACATTAAAGTCGAAAAACTTCTTCATTGGACGCAATTTCGGAAACCACTCGACAGAACGTCACACAAATTTTCAGATTACATTTAGCAGCTTCACTGACAATTTTATCAATTTTCATCCATGTATTCAAAAGTTATTCTCAAAACGAAGTTTTTTGTTTTTTTCGAACACACTCCTTATTACATTTAGGAAAAAATATCTTGAAAATATGTTATATTGATTCTTAAAAATACTTTAAAAATAGCATATGTTTAATGCTACAAATTGTTTGAAAAAAAAAAACAAAAAAACTTATTTCTACTTCAGTCTTAAATGTGCTTAAATTATATGATTGACCTTGTGACAAAAAAAGTAAGGTTTCAATAGTCAATTATTTTAATTTAGAATATTTATGTATAATAACAAAAATTTGAATAATAGGTATTTTCAAATTGAAATGGAATTATGTAAATTGAGAGCTGTGAATCATAAAAAGAAGCAGCTTCGACGGAAATAAAATTCTTATTCCTTATCTTGGAAAGAACTTGCATTTCCACTAAATGTTTTCAAATTACATCATGCTTCCAGTTCGCAGTTTTCTTAAAACTAGCAAGCAATCAACATATTTAGGTGACGTAAGTTTGGTGTCTGTTGCATTTTTTTTCCTAGGATTTAACTGTTGCGAGTTATTCATCCTAAACATATGTAGAAATATGTGTCTGTTGTTTGGAAACAAATATGGTGGATACCAGTAGCTTAAGTGATTCTTCAATCGATTCAAAACGGTTGTTCATCAACCGATATTCAATGACATGATATTATAGAGTTTTTTATATGTAGGTACACACAACAAGCAATTTCTAAAAGTTCAGATTTGAAAAAGTTGATCAGAAGACACAAACAACCATTTATTTAAATGCTCAGAACTATTCTACAGTGTTGCCAAAAACACTTAAGATGTTTATTAAATTTGTTTAAAAATTTTTCCAACTTTCTTCCAAACAAAGTTGACCCAACTGTTCACAGCTCGTAGATTTTTGTTGATACTTTAGATTTACGAGTTTAATTACCCCATTTTGCTATCGTAAACAGTGCAAAATCATTCTACGCCAATCGGCGTGTTTGACGTAATCGAAACGAGACGGTGTCAGAAACACCAAATCATTTCATGATAGCTTCCTGATTTGAACCCGCCGCTTTGACATGTGTAAAGATATTGAACACATATTGCAATCTTATCACCGAAACGACAACCTAAAAGATTGTCTTTTGGAAGAGGCAAAAGAAATGACAGCACAGAAATTTGCATCACGAATTGAAGGTATTTTAAGATTGACTTGACCTACCTTATTAAACACCTTTAAACGTCATTGAGCCAATTTGTCCTATTTAGTGTTTTCTTTTGTTTAAAATTTATATTTTAAGTTTTGGAGTTTTTCTACTTCCATTTTTCACTATTCAGTTTTCAGATTCAGTTTTCTGTTTCAGTTTTCAGTTTCAGTTTTCAGTTTCAGTTTTCAGTTTCAGTTTTCAGTTTCAGTTTTCAGTTTCAGTTTTCAGTTTCAGTTTTCAGTTTCAGTTTTCAGTTTCAGTTTTCAGTTTCAGTTTTCAGTTTCAGTTTTCAGTTTCAGTTTTCAGTTTCAGTTTTCAGTTTCAGTTTTCAGTTTCAGTTTTCAGTTTCAGTTTTCAGTTTCAGTTTTCAGTTTCAGTTTTCAGTTTTCAGTTTCAGTTTTCAGTTTTCAGTTTCAGTTTTCAGTTTCAGTTTTCAGTTTCAGTTTTCAGTTTCAGTTTTCAGTTTCAGTTTTCAGTTTCAGTTTTCAGTTTCAGTTTTCAGTTTCAGTTTTCAGTTTCAGTTTCAGTTTCAGTTTCAGTTTTCAGTTTTCAGTTTCAGTTTTCAGTTTTCAGTTTCAGTTTTCAGTTTTCAGTTTTCAGTTTTCAGTTTCAGTTTCAGTTTTCAGTTTCAGTTTTCAGTTTCAGTTTTCAGTTTCAGTTTTCAGTTTCAGTTTTCAGTTTCAGTTTTCAGTTTCAGTTTTCAGTTTCAGTTTTCAGTTTCAGTTTTCAGTTTCAGTTTTCAGTTTCAGTTTTCAGTTTCAGTTTTCAGTTTCAGTTTTCAGTTTCAGTTTTCAGTTTCAGTTTTTAGTTTCAGTTTTCAGTTTCAGTTTTCAGTTTCAGTTTGGGTTTCATTTTTTTTTTTTTTTTTAATTTTTATCATTTTCAGAGCATCAACGGTGGCGAATCCTTCGAATGTCAGCATGGTCCGCTGGAATGTGAAGGAAACCGGATCCAGTCGTGCGTGTTGAACCAGCTGAACAGCCAGGATGCTCAAGTGAGCTACACCACCTGCCAGATGCATTTCCTTGCCGATCCACGAGGATGGGAGGTAAATTTGAAACTTATTTTTAAAAAAAATAGCGGTTGTAAGGTTTCTAAACCTTCGGGGGATTGAACTTTGTCCAATCGATTGTTTCCAAGTTGAACTCCCGCTCGATACAGATCGATTAATCTTCGGTTATCGAAGCATTAAAGATTAAAGAGTGGACTTACCAAATCGTAATCGGATTTGGTTGCCACGTTCAGATTAGCCCTGTCTTATTTGACGTAATCCGTTTCTTTTTTCCCTAATTCCAAAAGTGTGCCTTCCGATCGGGCGTAGATTTGACGGTCCTGCAAAATTGCGTCGATGGGTCGCTCGGAACGCAGCTGCAGCTGGAGGCGGAAAGGCGCACCCAACTGATTGCGCCGGCCTTCGTACCGACGATGGTTTTCAATGGCGTAAGATATCCTGATAAGACACTTATCTCTCCATCAAATCAGTCACAACAATAATATTTGAAATATTTTTAGCAATTCAACCAAAATCTGCAGGATCGAGCCTTCAACAACTTCCTGGAGGTGATGTGTGACCTGAGCAATAATGCTGTCAGTGCTTGTTAGGGACAATCCAGAATGGGTAGCCCCAGATAATATGCTCTTATAATCTACCGGTGCAAACATCAATGACACTCGACCGACTGTTTAAAGGTCATTAGTTGAGACTTGATTAAAACATGTATAAGAATAATTATAAATCATTTTTATATAGCTTCGAAAATCCTTTAGAGAACGCTTTTAAGGTTGAAACGTATCAATTCGTTAGGGCTAGAAAGCTACTACGAACGTTTTGATTGCCCGGCTGGGCGTTCACTAATGGTCTCCAGGAGTTATCGATTTTGGTGGGACTTTCTTCCCAAACTCTGCTGCACGAGTGGAACTATTGCGACTAGTAAATATACGAATAGAAAATTATGAACTTTGTGATTGTAATCTTATTATTTGAACTGAATACTGAAATTTACTTTAGGGGAACATCGATTTAGAAAATAGAACACAACAACTGGATTTTGATGGTGGACCATACATTATTAGGGGAGAGTGGGGATACTTGATCCCCTTTTCTTATTTTCACCATATCTTTTTGGAAAAATTTAGCAACTCGCCGTCTTTGACATTTTCTTACAGCTTGTAACTTCAAGTTTCTATGCTCCGAAAAATAGAACGATACTTGAACCCGTTGATGAACTAGAAGCATTTCCGTGGGAGTAAAAAAAATGCGATTTTTCTGAAGTTAGGGGAGACTTGATCCCCTATTGAAGGATACTTGATTTTTTATTCAGGAAGCCCTAATCCTTGTATAAAAATCAAACAAAACCTCAAGATAGAATGTTAATTGACTATTTTGGTCATGTTTGATCTCATTTCACAACTTATAGCAGACATAAGAAGAAAATTCTATAACTTTGTCTCAACGCTAATAAAATTGCATACTTAAAGGCGCTATTTTTTATAATTAAGAGAAAATTAATTATTTTTGCTATTTTCTTTAGAAAATTGTTTGATAAATATTAGTTTTTGGATAAATAATAGTAATTTCGTAATCAGCAATCATAACGATCAATTCAGAAGAAGAATATGCCGTTTGGAAGGGGGATCAATTGTACCCAATTCTAAGGGATCAAGTGTACCCATAATCAACATTTTAGAAAACTTTTTCTGAAAAAAGTTGAGAGTTTTCCATTGCTTTGAAAATATGGCATTATGAAGTTCATTTTACGCTCGAACGATTGATACATTGGAACAAATATTTTTTTCATAATTTTCCCATGTAAGGAACATTTTAAAGTGATGAAAAAAGATCTTTAAGTTACATTTTGTGAAATTTTTCAAACAAAGTTCAATTACTCAAACAATTATTTTGTTAAAAATTTTTGAACTACAAGCATTGTTATTTTGCTCATTTTGGCACATTTTTCTAGAACATTTGATCTTTGTAAGACATTCCAGTTTCGAGATATAGCTAAGGAATCAAGTATCCCCAGGGATCAAGTATCCTCATTCTCCCCTAAAGTTTTATTGAAACGTTTTCCTTTTGCTTTTCAAGGGAAGCAATTATCCCATCACTTTCGGTTTTTGTTTTTAGGTTTCGAATTGGAGAACGAATTGTTATAAAAAAGGTAAGTACTTGCGCATTTTGTTGATTTTATTTGCAGGTTGCTGGTACACTCGATGCGGCCGTGATGCTCGGTGGTCGACTCGTTGGGGGACTTGTAGTAGGCGGATGATGGCAGGTAAGGCTACGACGACGGTTGTTGACCAGGATGGTATTTCTACGGTAAGTACGGTGCAATTCTTTGGGAATAGGACAGGTCTTTGTTGACGGAGACCTGGGATGCTTTTTGTAGGCTGAACAGCACGAGGTCTATGTTGACGGAGACCTCTGTTGTTCGCTAAACGGATCTATGTTGACGGAGATCCGTGAGGTTTTTCTTGGATGCTAGGCACGAGGTCTTTGTTGACGGAGACCTGTGATCGTTCTGTCCGGTGCCAAGAATCAGGCCTGTGTTGGCGGAGAACAATGATGCTCGGCAATGTTCGGGAGCGATATCCCAGAGCACTTTTACCACACGTGTGTTGTAACCGTTTTTTTGGATGGTAGCTTGTTCGGTCGGAATGGCGGGTTTTTCGTAAGTGCCTTCCTTCACAATATTCCCCGATATGTATTGCACAGGGGGTCGCTTGACCTTTTCACACACTCGCGGGTAAACTGGGGTAAACTTTTTGCCGTTTCTTTGGTGTTACGGACTCAAAAAGAATTTTAGACGTCGCTTAAATCGCGCACCCGAACTGAACGATCGTTTTCCAAGAAGAGGCCTCATGTACCGCCCGGGGTCCTATATATATCATTCGACCCATCTTCCATCTCCTTCATTTCCGCCCTAAATCTTGTCCCCATCGTTGACACGCCTTCCCGGTGACAGGAGCAGTACAATTTTTGTTTTATGGTTGGTGTCAATATGATTTTCAATTCTATGTTTTTATTTTTCAATTTTTATAGCACATTCAAATTTGAAATTTTGAATGGCGATGTTCCCTTCTTGGAATAGTAATTATATTTTTTTTTATTTTTTTTTTTTTTTGACAAATAATTCAATAATTGTTTTTTTTTCCTAAGTAATAAATTTTTATAAATAAATAAACATCTAAATATGAACAAAACTAACAAATATACAAATAAATAAATAAATAAATAACGGAAAACAAACTAACTAATGGTGACACCAACCCGAGGCTACTAAACGCAAAATACGACATAACTCAAACACTTTACAGTGAAGTTTAATGTTGTAATCTGGGTTTAGGAATTTAAGGACAATCTTACAAAAAAAATTAACAATAGTTTTTTTTACATCAATCCAGTTGACCCAAGCAGCAGAGTTTTAATTGTAAACAGCAGAAGGCTGGTTACAAGGTATGCAAGCGGACTAATATTAAAATGTGTATTAAAGAATTGAGATACTGGATTGAATTAAGGAGTGTATCGAAAACTAACTATAAACATATTTTGCCTTCTACTTACTAACGCGTGGACGCGCACAACTGTGCTCACCTGCATGTAGCATCTTGATCTGTCAAGAGTAAACCAGCGCTTTGTTTACGTTTGAAACATTCGTTTCTCCCAAAATGTCGCGAATTAAAAAAGAAGTTAAAATTCGTGAGTTGGACACTTGGATGCGAGAGAAGGGCATCTTGATGAATGAGGTGGCGAAACGTTTCAGCATTCATCCAGCGAGCGTTAAATCCATCATCCACAAGTTCGGAGAACACTATATGTTCGATGATTTGCCAGGAAGAGGCAGAACACCAGGACCATCTGACCCAAATCTGGACCGGAAGGTAATCACCTCATCAACCGTAATCGATCGATGTCCTTACGGGATTTGGCGACAAAAGTTGGGACATCGATCGGAATGGTACAACGGATCAAGAAGCGGAACAACCTGCTGACATAAAGGGTGATACGGTCAAAATTTGGTGAACATCAACTTGACGTATTTCTTTCAATTTTGCATTTAAAAAACCTGAACACCCCTCATTTTGAAGGTGTGTGTGTGTGTGTGTCTGTCTGTCTGTGTCTGTTTGTGTGTGTGTGTGTGTGTGTGTGTGTGTGTGTGTGTGTGTGTGTGTGTGTGTGTGTGTGTGTGTGTGTGTGTGTGTGTGTGTGTGTGTGTGTGTGTGTGTGTGTGTGTGTGTGTGTGTGTGTTTTTTTTTTTTTTTTTGGTTACCCAGGTGGTACATTCGAAGAAGGAATTTTACGAATTGTTCCCAATGCACGTCGAGTGCCGTGTCTACATGGGAACAATGGGTCAACTCGTTATATACTCATCCGTATATACATATGCCCTAAACTCCACCTGGGGCGTCAGACTAATTCCCAAACCGGTACCTGTCCTAAGGCAATACTTCGGTAAGGGGGTGTCTAATTCACGCATAGCGCTACTTTCGCAACACTCGCCAAGAAGTTCATATTTTAATTAAATATCATCCTGACCGCCCAACATCATCTTCACGTTGTGGTCCCATCGGCTACGCTGATTGTTTTGCGTAGTTCATTCCATAGCTTTGGACTCTTTAAGCTTAGTAAAGTTAACCTACGTTATCCTACGTCGATTGCAATTTGCGTCAGTCTCCAACTCCTTTGCAAAGCAGCCATTATCCGGGCGAGCCCATCACTGACTGCCTGCCATGTGTTAATGTCATCACACATCTTCTGCAACATGTTGTCCGCTGTCGTTTCTGGTCCGCAGGCGGCGAATATGTTGGCACGTTCCTCTTCAAATCTTGGACAATAGAATACCACGTGTTCGGGTGTCTCGTCCACGTCACCGCATGTTAGGCAGACCGGCGAGGCCGCATGTCCGAACCTGTGGTGATACTTCATGAAGCATCCATGACCAGTCAGGAATTGCGTCATGTAGAAATCCACTTCGCCATGCTTTCTCTCCATCCACTCTTTGATGTTTGGGATCAAACGATGGGTCCACCTCCCTTTTTCCGAGCTGTCCCACAGCTGCTGCCAGTTAGCCATGGAGCTATCTTTGGCTCGTGTTCTCACGTTTTGCATGCCTCTATTTTCGTAGCAATATGAGTCCTCCACCAACAAAACCGAGATGGGCATGACTCCCGCTACAACGCATGCAGCCTCCGACGAAACGGTGCGGTATGCACTGATGACCCGCAAATTCATTCGCCTCTGTACACTGTTCAGCTTCTGCTGGTTACACTGAATGTTAAGACCAGATTTCCAGGCCGCCCCTCCATATCGAAGGATTGACGAAACTACACTCGAAATTATCCTTCGCTGACTACTTCGGATCCCCGAGTTGTTCGCCATTATCCTCGTGAGTGCGGCCGTTGCTGTTGCCGCCTTCTTGCATACATACTCAACGTGGTTTTTAAAGCTGAGCCGGTCGTCGATCATCACACCCAAATATTTAAGCTCACGCTTTGATTCGATAGTGCATGATCCAACTGTAATCCTGCCTGTTTGCGGTGAAATCAGGTTTGATATCAGGACCATCTCGGTTTTGTGGTGAGCCAACTGCAAACTTTTGGAGTGCATCCAGCTCTCTACCGCATCCAGCGATGGAAAAAAATCGCTTCTAGCGATAATTGAATACATACAAACCTCGTCTACGATGCATTGACATCGTTGCCTGTCGACGACACTCACATACTCCTCTCACAATTGCAAACAGACCTCTGTGAGAAACGAGTTACGAGTATCTCAAAATAGCACCATCTAAATACTATCCGTGTTGGTTCAGACTTTATGCTCTCCTTCTTACCATATTTCTCTTGTAGTGTGCGCTGACCACAAGATGTGGATCTCAAAGTGCACAACTGGGTATAAAGAGTTTATCGGAAAATGTACATCTGACGAACAGAAGCGATCCTATCATAATCATTTCGTCAAAGATGATGATTTTCTTACTAATAAGCAGGGATGCCTAGAGCGACATTCATCAGTACGAAAACGACTGTCAAAATGGTCAGATTTTAAATTGCGACACATCAATAGAAAGCTCTGTACATGATGGGAATTTATGGGAAAAGTGGTTTGGAGCCATCTGGTCCTGGCCACGGCCAATCTGGCCGGTTCCGGAATCCGAAAAATCAAAATGAACAGATTTTAACTTGCGACACATGAATAGAAAGCTCTTGATCTGTACATGATGGGAATTGATAAGAAAAGTGGTTCGAGGCCATCTGATCCTGGCCACGACCAATCTGGCCGGTTCCGGAATCCGAAAAATCAAAAAGATCATTTTTCAACTTGCGACACATCAATTGAAACCTTTTGCCCTGCAAATGATGGGAATTGATAGAAAAAGTGGTTCGGAGCCATCTGGTCCTGGCCATGGTCAATCTTGCCGGTTCCGGAATCCAAAAAATCAAAATGATCAGATTTGAACTTGCGACACACGAGTAGAAAGCTCTTAACCTGTACATGATGGGAATTGATGGGAAAAGTGGTTCAGGGCCATCTGGGCCTGGCCACGACCAATCTGGCCAGTTCCGGAATCCAAAAAATCTTAATGATCAGATTTTAACTTGCGACACATGAATAGAAAGCTCTTGAGTTTTGCATGGTTAATATATATATATATATATGGTAATATATGGTAAACCTGCCTGCGCAGTCTGATGAAACTACAGCTTAGCGTTTTTACACTCGTATGCACTTTCGGAAGACTATAAATGTTTCAATGCATTTTATTAACTTCCCACAAATTTTAACTAAAATCAATCAAAACTGAGGCAGAATGCCTGCCAGACCACGTGTTTTTTGCTCAAATTTAGAATGCTGTTACCCTTTGAGAAAAGTTTCTGGTTCCCAAATTACAATAAGAATGCATAATTATATTGAATTTCGTTTTTTTCCAAGTTTAAAAGGTGCACCAATAATTGATTCGAAAAATTCAAGAAATTGAATTTCGTCGCCTATATGAAAGCGTTTTACCTGAAAGGATATAAAAAAGTGTGTTTTGAAAAGCGAAATTCTCGATAAGTTTTGCAATATTAAATGATTTTTTTTTTTCCAAAATATATAAAGTTTGTTAAAACACAATGAAAATGCTATAAAACATTTGATGTTTCAATTTTAACTTTCCATATAATCATTGTTCCATTTCTATTCATGTGTCGCAAGTTAAAATCTGATCATTTTGATTTTTCGGATTCCGGAACTGGCCAGATTGGCCGTGGCCAGGACCAGATGGCCCCGAACCACTTTTTCTATCAATTCCCATCATAGGTCAAGAGCTTTCTATTGATGTGTCGCAAGTAAAAATCTGATTATTTTGATTTTTCGGATTCCGGGACCAGCCAGATTGACCCTGGCCAGGCTCAAATGGCCCCGAACCACTTTCGCTATCAATTCCCATCATGTACAGGTTAAGAGCTTTCTATTGATGTGTCGCAAGTTGAAATCTGATCATTTTTATTTTTCGGATTCTGGAACCGGCCAGATTGGCCGTGGCCAGGAACCACTTTGGCCTCGAACCACTTTTTCTATCAATTCCCATCATAAACAGGTCAAGAGCTTTCTATTGATGTGTCACAAGTTAAAATCTGATCATTTTGATTTTTCGGATTCCGGAACCGGCCAGATTGGCCGTGGCCAGGACCAGATGGCCCCGAACCACTTTTCCTATCAATTCCCATCACGTACAGGTCAAGAGCTTTCTATTCATGTGTCGCATCATGACATTTTTTTAAATTTTTCCATGATAGTCACTGACTCAAAAATTTAAAAATGTCATTCCGATAGTCAGAGGACCAACAGAATCTTCGACTGTCACAAGTCAAAAATGTTATCGACACTCATTCTCCGTGCAGCATTTCAGCTTGCGATTTGAATGCACGTCGAGCAAAGAAAGTTACTCACTTGTCAGAGCTATATGTTGTCTAACAATGTATTCGTTATCTCCGAGTGACAACCGTACCAACATTTTGTTATGGATTGAGAGGAACCAAGTTTGTTCGCTACTTGTACAGATCGCGAAGTGTACAGTTCAGGATAAAACCTTTATCGCATCATATTCATTTCATTTCCATCGCTGACCGCATCTACAGCCTCTGAAGCTCTTAGCTGGACGATTTCTGTAGAGTAACCCGTCGCTAGTAGCACGACATCGTCCGCGAAACCAACCAACTTTACTCCCTCTGGCAGGCTCAATGTCAGCACCTCATCATGTGTGTGTGTGTGTGTGTGTGTGTGTGTGTGTGTGTGTGTGTGTGTGTGTGTGTGTGTGTGTGTGTGTGTGTGTGTGTGTGTGTGTGTGTGTGTGTGTGTGTGTGTGTGTGTGTGTGTGTGTGTGTGTGTGATTTTGGAATTCACTCTTCAGTTGTCAAAATGCCGTCCAAGGAAGAAGAGCAGCGTTTCAAAATTTTGCTCGCGCATCGCGAAAATCCAAGCTACTCGCACGCAAAGCTGGCAAAATCGCTAAAAGTTGCCAAATCAACCGTTACAAATGTAATTTGTTTGGAGAACGTTTGTCGACAACCAGGAAGACTGGATCGGGGGGAAATCGAAAACCGGAAGCCGCTGAGACGACAAAGAGAGTTGCCGGTAGTTTCAAGCGAAACCCTAACCTCTCTCTCCGAGATGCCGCAAATAAGCTGGGTTTATCGTCTACAACCGTGCATCGAGCCGAAAAACGAGCCGGACTATCGACTTACAAGAAGGTACCCGCATAATAAAAAACTTTATTTCAAACAGTCATTATTATACCTCGACGGTTTTAGAAATAGTGATCATCTCTGTACACGTAGCTCTACCATCATACCTTTCCTCAGAACCATTAAGAATTAAAAATCCATGTTTATGGGAATAGTAACGATATCTAAAAAGATAAGTGAACGGTTTGAACGATAAACATGAAAGTGAGCCAACATCGTCAAATTGAACTCGAACCTTTTCACATAGCGTCCATTTAATCTCACTCAGACACACCAAAACGCCACGAAAACCAAGGATGCCAAACGGGATTTCCAGAAATATTCACACATAAATTAATATATCAATTAATTTTTGTGCAATTACAAATGCAGTAATGGTACGTAAAACGGATTTCGATTATAGTCGCGACATAATATCAATGATGTTGTCGATCAGTTAACCATCTTGGTACGGCATAATTTATAATTTTCTACACGTCATACAGAATCATTCCTCAATCAGTTCACACATCTGTTATTGGAGAACTCATTTTTTACAACGTTCTCAACAGCTAAGTAAACATGTACAAATATTATTAAAAAAAAGTTTTCGTAATCTAAAAATCAGTACACCTGGCAGCACTTCTGATTTGTTTATATCTTCCTTGAAGAAGAGAAAAAGAAAGAATATTTTTTTTCTTCGCCTGTAACGCGTCGGAAGGTCGGGATAGGGATTCTGTTGCCCGGATTTCTATTCGGAACCCCTGCACGGTGCACCTGGGTCCGTTGCTGCAGCTACTTTGGCGTCCGCCTCTATTTCAACAAGAGTTGCAGTCGGATGCGCCGCACCAGGACGGGAAAAAGCTCCGGAAATTTAACCTCGAGCGACGAATCCATCGGAAACTAATCGAAGACAGGTAAATAGCTTTATTTTTTCTGCATTCTTTTTTAAAGATAAAACTGTCTCCCAGTTTTATATGATTAAAAATACTAATTGAACATTTTGTTTATTTCTATGACCGCCGAAAGCTCCTCAAGGCAAAGACAGCGAATAAACAACCCTTATCGACTTGTGAGACGACGGCAGTAAAAATGTCCAGGGTTATTCCCGTACCACGGATGTCGAAGAGCACCTGACTGGTGGTATGTTGCTGGTAAGTCATGAAGTTTATCAATAGTTTAATATGTTTGCATGCAATATTTGTGAAACCGATTTTCATCGGACTAGCCTGCAAAATGTAACTATAACTGGATTTTTTGTTTTCTTAATGTTTCAGGTCATGGTCGCTAGCCACTTTGCTTGGAGGAGAAATAAAAAAATGTACGGATAACTACACAGAGTATTAAAATATGAAGAATTATGTTCAGAATCTTTAAAAATTTATTACATAATATTTTTGTTAATAAAAGTGTAAAATCCGAAAATCCTTGAAAATTGTGTTTACATGTGTGGGTGCTCTATTCAAAAACGGCTTCTGAAATCGTATACAAAACGTCGGAATAAAGATAGGTAAAATTATAACAGAACTGTTACTGTAAGAGTTTTTTTCTAATTCGTTTCGAGAATAACTATAACTACAACAGTTTGGTTATCTAAATATGTTTCCCAGGAATGGTTTCTGAACATAATATGAACAGTTTGTAGAAAAGTTCTTCCATACAAGGGTCTTAACAGTTTTTAACAATTACATAACCTAACGACATATTAAAAATACTGTGAATTCGGAATTCACGATTCAACCAATGTATTTCACAGTTCAAATAAGCGTTTGCTAAACGTTTTTTTACGCTTCATCGAATCGTCGTTTGACTATTTGAGAAAATGTTTGGTAACAATCCTCATTTATGCGGGTAGTGACTCCAAATCGCGATTAACAAAATACGACGGCCAAAGCGCGATCCCGGAGGCTGTACACGACGATACTGACGAAGTTTGACTGCGTGGTAATGGACGACGAAACTTACGTCAAAGCCGACTACAAGCAGCTTCCAGGACAGGAGTTTTATACGGCAAAAGGAAGGGGGTAGCAGATATTTTCAAGCACATGAAACTGTCAAAGTTTGCGATGAAATATCTGGTTTGACAAGCCATCTGTACCTGTGGCTTGAAAAGCAGCATTTTCATAGCTTCCGGGACTGTCAATCAAGAAATTTACGTGAAAGAGTGTTTGAATAAACGTCTGCTGCCTTTCCTGAAGAAACACGGTTGTTCCGTACTGTTTTAGCTGGATTTGGCATCTTGCCATTACGGTAAAAAGGCCATGGAGTGGTACGCCGCCAACAACATGCAGGTGGTTCCCAAGGACAAGAACCCTCCCAACACGCCAGAGCTCCGCCCAATTGAGAAATACTGGGCTATTGTCAAGCGGAACCTAAAGAAGACAAAAAAACTGCTAAGGACGAGCAGCAATTCAAGGCAAACTGGCTTTCTGCGGCGAAGAAGGTGGACAAGGTGGCTGTACAAAATCTGATGGCAGGGGTTAAGCGTAAGGCCCGGCAATTCGGATTTGGAAAAGCGGAAGCCTAACTGAATATTTTTCCTGAATTTTATACTAATTAATCTTGAAAAAGAAATTTAAATTGATTTTTTAAATAAACGATTTCACCGATTTACACGCGTTTTCCCTTGACCAAATTTTGACCGTATCACCCTTTAAATAATCGTCATCCTGAATCAGTTAATGAATACGAGTGATTCTAATTTAATTGGACTTATGAAAAAAAATCATGGGTATTTTAGTCATTTTTGTTACTTTTATCACTTTTGTCATTTTTGTCACTTTTGTCAATTTTGTCATTTTTGTAATTTTTTGTCATTTTTTATCATTCTTGTCATATTTGTCAATTTTTGTAATTTTTGTCTTTTTTTGTCAATTTTGTCATTTTTGTCATTTTTGTCATTTTTGTCATTTTTGTCATTTTTGTCATTTTTGTCATTTCTGTCATTTTTGTCATTTTTGTCATTTTTGTCATTTTTGTCATTTTTGTCATTTTTGTCATTTTTGTCATTTTTGTCATTTTTGTCATTTTTGTCTTTTTTGTCATTTTTGTCATTTTTGTCATTTTTGTCATTTTTGTCATTTTTGTCATTTTTGTTATTTTTGTTATTTTTGTTATTTTTGTCATTTTTGTCATTTTTGTCATTTTTGTCATTTTTGTCATTTTTGTCATTTTTGTCATTTTTGTCATTTTTGTCATTTTTGACATTGATATAATTTATGTAATTTATGTTATTTTTGTCATTTTCATCATTTTTGTCACTTTTGTAATTTTTGTTTTTTTTTTGTATTTTTTGTCATTTTGTCATTTTTGTCATTTTTTGACATTTAGTTATTTTTGTCATTTTTGTATTTTTTGTCATTTTTGTCATTTGTTATTTTTGTCATTTTTGTTGTTTTTGTCTTTTTCAGTTTTTCTCTCTACCGTTCTTTTGTTTTTCGTCGTTGTTTCTATATTTCCTTTTTTTATAATTTCTGTCATTTCTGTGACTATAGGGTGATCAAAGTAGGTAACGATTTGGAAGAGACGTGCGTGACAATTGCTCCGAAAATTTTACGTTTTTTTGTTAAAGTGGAAAAAACTGAACGTGTTTTCAAGCTTCACAATATCTCTCGAAGGTTCTCGAAGTTCTCAGGAAGTTGGTACTGAAAGCAAGACAAAAAGTCCAGATGAACAACCATTTTTAAATTTTCAAAAGGATGATTATATTTTCTATCCCTGCTGAATATATCCGGTAAAATCCATCCATTTTTATTTTCAAAGACTGGGTATTGGGTATGAAGTACGTGTGGAAAAGAAGTGGAGTTGTGAGATTTTAACATTTTGCCCACGGAGATTGGAAAAGATTGAAAGTAAATAAAACGTGGACAACTGAAATGGAATAAGAAATTAGGAAAAATTTCTAAGCATTTCTTTTTGTTCAATAAAAAAAACCACTATTCTGTTATTAATTCATCATCACAAATCCAATTCTTTTCGGACAGTAATGCAGCCATTTTTGCATTTTCGCAACAACCTAATATATCATATTTATTTATTATCAAAATATATTTACAAAAAACTCATATGAAGCATTTGGCAGGGAACTCCACGTTTCAATCCTCCCCGGTTCCTGTTTTTACGTGGTATTGATCACATGGTTGGCCTGGACGTAGTAATATCTGCAATGCATTGTAATGTGCAACTGGTAAAATGTTGAAAAGAAAATTAAGGACACAAGACTTTCATTTTCCAAGAGGCTTACAAGTTTTGGCCATGTTGGTGTTAGAAGAAAAAGTCATTTTTGTGACTAATTGTTTGGGTAATTTTAGTTTTTTATCATATCATTTGTAATTTCAACAGTTTATTTTTTATAAATCTTAATTTTTTATCTTTTATATGAACTTGCTTTATATACATACTAATCTTTTTATGTAGTTTTTATTCGTAACTCCAGAATTTCAAATTGATCTCCATATGTCCAGATTTTTTTGTGGGTTAAGTAAGTTCTAATGAATCATACCTATCTAAAATTTATCTCCAAGTCGTTAGAAATCGCCTCTTCTCCAGAACAGCTAACACATTCCTTTGTTATCGATGCAAATTTTTGTTCCATAAAATCTCGTTGCCATCGTAAAGTGTCCGAAACTATTTGCGCATCGTTAAATTGTAACAAGCTACGCCTATACCTAGTATAAATAACTGAGATGTTCGGAAACCTTCCCTGAAAAGTACTAGACAGTTCATCATTCAATGGGTATCATCACGTGGACGCTGTTGGCGGTTGCGCTTGGCCATGTGGCCACCGGAAGTGGTGCCGCCGAAGATGGGACCGGAACTGCCCTTACGGATTCCGGTAGACCGAAGTGCTCCTTTGAGGAACTTTGGGATGCGGTCGAGGAATTTCTGGAACAAATCAAAGATATGTTCGGTTCCGGGGAAATTTCGGTTGATCTTGGTGATTTGATGGAAGATTTGAACGATTATCTGGAGCAACTCACGGGAAAATCTAACAAGATGGAGGCCGCCGTGAACAGAAATATCGTTCGCCGAAAAAGGCAAGACAGTAATGGGACAAGTGGGAGCAAGTGGTGGGATTCGTTGAAGGCGTTTGTCGTGATCACAATCGAAAAGATTCAGGAAATTTTTTCCAAATTGTTTGCCACAAGAAAGCGACGAGCTCTGGATCAATTTGTAAGGATGAATAAGCTTAACTGATTTTTAAAGAAATTCTAATCCGAATTTTTTTTCAGGCCTATGGTATCCAGCTGGAGCAACAGATGGAGCAAGTTGTGATCCCAAGGCTGCAGATGCTTAAATTGACCGCACCGGAGGGAAAATCGGCCGAGATGATTGTTCAACAGCTGAGAAAAGCGCTCGGTGACTTCCGGATGAACTTCCGGGCAGTTTTGAGCAAGTTTCAGGAAAAAAGGTGTAAAATTTTCTGAAGATGCTGAATTTTTTCTGAGACATTCTACTGGAAATCGTGTTCTCTAACATTTAGCATTAAGAGAAGAAAAAATTGAAATCTTCAATATTGTGGGAACATTAAAAGATAATTTTATTTAAAGCTTGAAGTTATTTCGATTTTTTTTAAGAAAACGTTTAGTTTTTAAAAATCCTTGTTTTAGGTAGTTATTACAAGTCTAAAGTGTAAAATTATTCTATCTTACAAATTTCAATTCATAAATCAAGCTAACTGAGAACTGATATATAAATCATAATTATAAGTTCATCTGTGTTCTTAAGTTTTTAACTCTAAAAATTGCATTTCCCTGTCAACTTTTAGCTCAGAAATGCTCAAAAATGATTTTAATCTAAAATACAGTATAGGCATTCTTAGCTGTAACTTTTTTTTTGAATTTATTTTATTGATTATTTTACGATCAAATCGTCATTCTGCAATTTCAAGGAAATAACAGTTATTTGATTAATTTGTCTTACAATTATTTCAGGATGGAACGTATAAAAAAAAAGATTTAGAAGACTGTATAATTAAAGGCGCCCTAAATTTGCGTACACTTAAAGGCGATTTTAAATTTGACGCTTCGAATCTTTACAATTTTTGGCTGAATGTTCAGAAACAATGAAATCGTTATTTTGAGACATACAAACGAAAAATTCAAATTGTACTGTGCTTTATAAAATTGTTATGAATTCTGAATCCTGAATTCTTCTGTATTTCATATTATCATCTATCAACCCCTTAAATCTGGATTTTGTATTGTGAGCTCTAAATTCTTCATTCTAAATTCTGAATTCTGGCTTCTGACTTCTCAGTCTGAATTATCTAGGAATTCTCAAATCTAGGCCCTTAATTCTGGTTTGGAATTCTGAATCCTCTATTTTGGATTCTGAATTCTGACTTTTGAGGCTTAATTTCTGAATTCCAAATTCTCAATTCATAATCTTCATTTCTAGATAATGATTTTGTGCTCGGATTCTGAACTCTGAATTTGATTTCTGCATTTCAAATGCTAAATATTAATGCCTGAATTCAGAATTCTTAATGCTAAATTTCAATTTCTGAAGTCTGAATCAGGAATTTAGAATGCTAACTTCAGAATTCAGGTATAGAATTCAAAAATTTAGTATTCAGAAATTTAGTATTCAGAAATCAGAAAAAAATTACTATTCAAAATTCTTAATTAAAATCTAAAATTGAAAATACTGAATTTTGTATTCTTAATTCTTGTATTTCAATAATACGGAATTCAAATTTTGAATTTGAAATTTTGAATTTTTGAATTCCGTATACAAAGTTCTGAATTTCTAATCAAATTTTAATTCAAATTAATCAAATTAAAATTCGAAATACAAATTTTAAAATTCTAAATTCTAAAAGTTCTAATTTCTAAATTATAAATGCCAAATTTTAAATTCTAAATTCTAAATTCTAAATTCTAAATTTTAAAAAATTCTAAAAAATTCTAAAATTCTATAATTTCAAAATTCAAATGTCAAAATTTAAAATCCTTAATTCAAAATTCAAAATTCAAAATTCAAAATTCAAAACTCAAAATTCAAAATTCTTATTTTTAAATTCTAAATTCTTAATTCAAAGTTCTAAAATCTAAATTCTAAATTCTACATTCTAAATTCTAAATTCTAAATTCTAAATTCTAAATTCTAAATTCTAAATTCTAAATTCTAAATTCTAAATTCTAAATTCTAAATTCTAAATTCTAAATTCTAAATTCGTAATTCTAAACTCTAAATTCTAAATTCTAAATTCTAAATTCTAAATTCTAAATTCTAAATTCTAAATTCTAAATTCTAAATTCTAAATTCTAAATTCTAAATTCTAAATTCTAAATTCTAAATTCTAAATTCTAAATTCTAAATTCTAAATTCTAAATTCTAAATTCTAAATTCTAAATTCTAAATTCTAAATTCTAAATTCTAAATTCTAAATTCTAAATTCTAAATTCTAAATTCTAAATTCTAAATTCTAAATTCTAAATTCTAAATTCTAAATTCTAAATTCTAAATTCTAAATTCTAAATTCTAAATTCTAAATTCTAAATTCTAAATTCTAAATTCGTAATTCTAAACTTTAAATTCTAAATTCTAAATTCTAAATTCTAAATTCTAAATTCTAAATTCTAAATTCTAAATTCTAAATTCTAAATTCTAAATTCTAAATTCTAAATTCTAAATTCTAAATTCTAAATTCTAAATTCTAAATTCTAAATTCTAAATTCTAAATTCTTAATTCTAAATTCTAAATTCTAGATTCTAAATTCTTAATTCTAAATTCTAAAATCTAAAATCTTAATTCTAAATTCTAAATTCTAAATTCTAAATTCTAAATTCTAAATTCTAAATTCTAAATTCTAAATTCTAAATTCTAAATTCTAAATTCTAAATTCTAAATTCTAAATTCTAAATTCTAAATTCTTAATTCTAAATTCTAAATTCTAAATTCTAAATTCTAAATTCTAAATTCTAAATTCTAAATTCTAAATTCTAAATTCTAAATTCTAAATTCTAAATTCTAAATTCTAAATTCTAAATTCTAAATTCTAAATTCTAAATTCTAAATTCTAAATTCTAAATTCTAAATTCTAAATTCTAAATTCTAAATTCTTAATTCTAAATTCTAAATTCTAAATTCTAAATTCTAAATTCAAAGTTCTAAATTCTATATTCTAAATTCCAAATTCAAAACTCTAAATTCTTAATTCTATCAATTCAAAATTCAGAAAATTAAAATTTTAAATTCTTAATTCAAAATTCTAAATCCTATAAATTCAAGATTCAAAATTAATAGATTAAAAATTAAAAATTCAGAATTCAAAATTCAAAATTCAAAATGCATAGTTCATAATTCATAATTCATAATTCATAATTCAAACTTAACAATTCAAAATTCAAAATTCTAAATTCTAATTTCAGATTCAGATTTCAGATTACGATTTCAAATTCAAATTTCAGATTTCAGATTCAGATCTCAGATTCAGATTTCAGATTTAGATTTCAGATTCAGATTTTAGATTCAGATTTCAGATTCACATTGCAGATTCAGATTTCAGATTCAGATTTCAGATTCAGATTTCAGATTCAGATTTCAGATTCAGATTTCAGATTCAGATTTCAGATTCAGATTTCAGATTCAGATTTCAGATTCAGATTTCAGATTCAGATTTCAGATTCAGATTTCAGATTCAGATTTCAGATTCAGATTTCAGATTCAGATTTCAGATTCAGATTTCAGATTTCAGATTCAGATTTCAGATTCAGATTTCAGATTCAGATTTCAGATTCAGATTTCAGATTCAGATTTCAGATCCAGATTTCAGATTCAGATTTCAGATTCAGATTTCAGATTTCAGATTCAGATTTCAGATTCAGATTTCAGATTCAGATTTCAGATTCAGATTTCAGATTTCAGATTCAGATTTCAGATTCAGATTTCAGATTCAGATTTCAGATTCAGATTTCAGATTGAGATTTCAGATTCAGATTTCAGATTCAGATTTCAGATTCAGATTTCAGATTCAGATTTCAGATTCAGATTTCAGATTCAGATTTCAGATTCAGATTTCAGATTCAGATTTCAGATTCAGATTTCAGATTCAGATTTCAGATTCAGATTTCAGATTCAGATTTCAGATTCAGATTTCAGATTCAGATTTCAGATTCAGATTTCAGATTCAGATTTCAGATTCAGATTTCAGATTCAGATTTCAGATTCAGATTTCAGATTCAGATTTCAGATTCAGATTTCAGATTCAGATTTCAGATTCAGATTTCAGATTCAGATTTCAGATTCAGATTTCAGATTCAGATTTCAGATTCAGATTTCAGATTCAGATTCAGATTTCAGATTCAGATTTCAGATTCAGATTTCAGATTCAGATTTCAGATTCAGATTTCAGATTTCAGATTCAGATTTCAGATTCAGATTCAGATTTCAGATTCAGATTTCAGATTCAGATTTCAGATTCAGATTTCAGATTCAGATTTCAGATTCAGATTTCAGATTCAGATTTCAGATTCAGATTTCAGATTCAGATTTCAGATTCAGATTTCAGATTCAGATTTCAGATTCAGATTTCAGATTCAGATTTCAGATTCAGATTTCAGATTCAGATTTCAGATTCAGATTTCAGATTCAGATTTCAGATTCAGATTTCAGATTCAGATTTCAGATTCAGATTTCAGATTCAGATTTCAGATTCAGATTTCAGATTCAGATTTCAGATTCAGATTTCAGATTCAGATTTCAGATTCAGATTTCAGATTCAGATTTCAGATTCAGATTTCAGATTTCAGATTTCAGATTCAGATTTCAGATTCAGATTTCAGATTTCAGATTCAGATTTCAGATTCAGATTTCAGATTCAGATTTCAGATTCAGATTTCAGATTCAGATTTCAGATTCAGATTTCAGATTCAGATTTCAGATTCAGATTTCAGATTCAGATTTCAGATTCAGATTTCAGATTCAGATTTCAGATTCAGATTTCAGATTCAGATTTCAGATTCAGATTTCAGATTCAGATTTCAGATTCAGATTTCAGATTCAGATTTCAGATTTCAGATTCAGATTTCAGATTCAGATTTCAGATTCAGATTTCAGATTCAGATTTCAGATTCGGATTTCAGATTCAGATTTCAAATTCAGATTGCAGATTCAGATTTCAGATTCAGTTTTAAGATTCAGTTTTCAGATTCAGATTTAAGATTCAGATTTCAGATTCGAATTTCAGATTCATATTTATTTCTTAGATTTAAATTGCAAAATTTCCATTCCGAATCACACTCTTATGCAAAAAAAAACCTTGGACATGATTTACGAACTACCTTGTAGATGGGATCGCTACAAATGTTGCAACGAAAACCCCTGAATTTCTGCATCATCGTTGGAGTTAGTTCCAACATTTCCCATTGGAAAATGTCAAGATGTCGCTACCTTCTATTAAACTTTATTTGACAGTTCCGTTTCCCATCGAAATTCTCACACGCACACCAGTTTAAAAAAATACGCGAAGAACGCAGCGAAGAAACACTCGAGAAGAACAGGAAAAAAAGCATTTTCCATTATCGCAGAAGAAGAAGCAAGAAGAACCCAATCATCAGAACAGCCATCATCGCACAGCATAGATCTTGTGGATTGGTGGATTGATTCGAGATTCGGGTGCGCGACGGCAAAGTCCTCAGATAAATCCGTTTCCGTTTCCGTGAGTTCGAAATTCAGTCGCGCGAGTTCGTGTTCGAGTGACGAGTGGAAAATGTCCGCGGTCCGCTTCCGGAGTGTTTTTCGTTTCGAGTGAAATTTTAGGTCCGTCGTGTCGTGTGTTTCGTCGTTCGGTGTGTGTCCATATTACTTTTTTTCTCGCTGCTCCTTGGTTAGTAGTGTTCCTCCGGAGTCAGTCATTCGGATGGTAGGAAAATTTCTCGTCTTTTTGGTGGATCTTTCACCAGAGCGATACTCATGGATTAGAGGGTTTTTCCTGTCTATTTTTTCGGTGTCGTTCCTTGGAGTGCCATTAGTATAGTTCCAAATTGTGGATGGCTTTTTTTTCGATGCCCTCAAGATTCATTTCCGGTTTCGCGTTCCGGATGTCGCCAACTTGGCCTACTAGGTGTGAAAGTGAACGATGACCGATTCCAGTCACAGGCAGGATTGCTGAAAGGCGAAAATTTTTCATTCATTCAGCAATCGAAGAGGGCCTCTACTAGCTAGTTAAGAAAGGAAAAAGAAGAAACACCCATTGCTTTGGTGCTTGGAAGGGTGCATGAAGAATAAGCAGCATATTATAAATGGAAAAAGTGTTTCCTTTGCCTGTGTGTGAGTAAGTGTTGGAATAAATTGCATACTTGGCGTTTGAAGCCTTTTTTACTGCTAAAGGATTCCCTGGAATAAAATTCCTGGAACCTGAGAAGACCGGAAGTTGAATGTTATAAGAAAAAAACCACAACCAATCAACGGAGTTCCGAAATCAGGCCCCAAACAGTGAGCCAAATTCTGATTAGACAGTCATTAACCGCACGCACACCAATAAAAAGAGAGCATAAAATCAAGCAGAACCATGCATGGACGGTGAAAAATAATCCCAATGAGAAAGATATCCATGATTCGAATTTGATTGATTTTTTGTGCGGTGTTATTTCTTCACATACTGCTGGATGACACCGACGGGACCCGCGAAATCTTCCGATCCACAACCGTCGGATCAGTTCAGTGGAAAAGTCCTTCCCAATCGAAGGCTGTAAGAAGAAACAGTGGAAGTGGTGCAAGCTGAATAACCCTCGTCGGTCATTCTCATCCTCAAGAAACCGTCTCCAGCAGCAGCAGCAGGAACAAGAAGTGACTGGAGAAATTGGCATGCGGGTAAGTCGTCGTCGTCTTTCTTGGCTGTCGCCGGCTGGTGTTGTGAGTCATCGCGAAATCCATTGCTACTAAATACCTTCCTTGGCTCTACTTTTGCTCGCCACTGGTAAAAGAGATGTCTATCTGCTGCACCTACTTATATCTATAACATGATACATGCTTTAGCTAGTAGCCCCCAAAGGCACCGAGTGGTGGACTGCACCACACGTTTGCCTGTTTCGGATCTTTAGCTAGGGCTGGAAGGGTTTAAGAGGAAGGCTGGAAAGATGGTCTGTGGTGATAACTTTGGGACCACGATGCACCACTATCTCTGTGCAGTTTCGAATCTGTTCCCTGAGCTCCCCAGATATTTGAACAATTACTAAAAGGGGCCCCCCTCTTCTAGCTCTTTCAGAATAACTTTTAACCCGGGATTGGACATAAGCGATTTTGGCACGTGTTCATGCCGAATCGATCGATTCGAACTACTAAAAAGGATAGGGATAAAGCAAAAAGGGGAAATAATAGATTCTATTTTGTCCCCCGATTGGAAACGACAAATTTGTCTAGATGTTATTTAATTTATCTTTCAGGTGTTGGTTAAAAATAAACGAAATAAGTATACTTTATTTCTCATTAATACTCGAAAGTTTATTAATTTTTGGGTTCATGATTTTTTAAGATCGATCACGTTTGCTGAAACTTGCTCGGAAGATTTACAAATTGAAATCAAGGGTTGATTTAAAATTGTTAAATAACTCGACTAACTTAACAGTATAAACACAATTTAGGAGAAAAGCCTATTTTTATTTTACTTGTATGTTCTCCATAGACTTCGTTTCTGTGATCAAATACAACATTAGATTCTAGTCAATCGTATGCCAGTGATCAAATTTTCAATCGAACACTGCTCATAAGCTTCAGCACACACTGATTTGCAATGATTTTGTCCACTTTTTTCCGGTCGTTTGCGAAGTTTTCAATAGAATCTATAGGTTTCACATGTTTTCTCAAATACTTTTTGGTAAGGGCCCAAAAAGTTTCAATCGGTCTTGTTTGAGGACAATTTGGTGGATTAATTTTTTTCGGTACGATCTGGACTTTGTGGGATTGGTACTAAGCCATCGTGTCCATCGTGAAGTAAACTGATTCCAAATCCTGCCAACAAAGATATGGTTGATCATATTAGCAGATGTGGGGACGCAAGGAATAAATGTGACTTGCTTTTAAGAGAGTTCAAACAAGAGTGAGCATTTTATTGATTGGTTACGCCTAGCTACATTTCTAAGATTGCTACGATCTGTTGATGCAGCACTTGGGCAGTGGAAAGGAGAGACTTTACTACTTGGTGGTAGAAACTGGAATACTTTATTTGACTATCCTAACATCCTATTTATAGGAAAACCATCCCTATGATTAATGATTACATATTTGATTGTTTATTTATTATGTGTATGTTGTTATCTGTTCCATCGATTGCTTCGATTGGACAAATCTCAACTAGATCATCATGATTAGATCAGTGCTTACTATTCTGATACTCCTCCTTAAGCTAATCTACTCATTTTGATATTTTTAGGATACCCATCTTGATTCGATTCCGCTTCAATTTGATCCGCTGCAGGGATTTTGTCAATCCGTCAGCAATTTGTTGATCAGTGCTTACGAACAACAACGCCACAGTTTTACGTTCCAGCACGTCTCGGATGAAATGGTGCCGGATATCGATGTGCTTCGCCCGAGGTGTGTATCCAGCATTTTTGCGATGCAAATGGTGGTTGTCGTATTTCAACTCGACTGCTTCCGGTTGATCGAATTGAGACAAAAGTCCGGACCACCAACAACAGGCTTCTTGTACGGCAGCTGAAAGTGCCATATATTCACCTTCGCAGGTCGATAGTGCCACCGTTGTTTGACGCTTGCAGAACCAGGACGCGGCCCCGCCTTGTAATAGGAAAAATGTATCCGCTTGTGGATTTTCTATCGTCGAGATCTGTTGCCCAATCTGCGTCAGAGTAACCGATGAGTTTCGATTCGCCTTGCCTCGTATACCGCAGCTTGTACTCCGCAGTTCCCTTCATGTACCTCAGCAGATGTTTAACGGCCTCCCAGAGTTTGAGAAAGGGATTGGTGTTGAATCTGCTCAGCTTGTTAACGGCAAACAGAATGTCCGGTCGGGTACACTGTGCGAGGTACATCAAGCTTCCGACGGCTTCCTGATAAGGGATTTTCTTCAGCTGCTCCGCTTCTTCGGGTTTCGGTGTTGGTTCCTTGGTCAGCTTCTCTCCGGTGTTCATCGGGGTCGTCGCAGGCTTCGCAGCGTCCATATTGAAACGTTTGAGTACAGTTCCAATATATGCTTCCTGGTTCAGCATCACGGAGTCTTTGGTTCGTGAAACTCTGATACCAATACAACTTTTGCTGGCCCGAAATCCTTCATGTAGAAAACGCTGCTAAGTTTTTTTGAGCTCATTTTTAGTTTGATTGTCGTTGCTAAAAATGATGAGGTCATCCACATAAATAGCAACAAAGAGAATTTTGCCATCTTTTATCCGGTGATAGAGACATTTGATAAAAATGTGTTACGTAGGGGGGTGGGGGGATTGAAAATTACCGAAAATTGCGTTACGTAATATTTGAACGGCCTCTCCTCCATTTCGCCTTGCAGGAAAGCGGTGACGGCGTCCATCTGGTCCACGTCGAGGTTGTGTTTGGTAGGCAGGGCAAAAAGGTATCGGAGCGAACTATGACGGACAACAGGAGAATGTGTTTCGTCATACTCCACCCCCTTTCGCTGCGAGTAGCCCTTTATAACCAACCTCGCCTTGTAACGTTCAATGTTCCCGCCTGCATTGTGTTTCGTCTTGAAGATCCACTTGCATTTTATCGCCTTCCCACCTTCCGGGAGATCCGTCAACGTCCAGTTGTTGTTGCTCATCAGGGCCTCGTATTCCTCGACCATCTCCTTTTTCCAGCGATCGGAATCATCGCTGGATAAAGCTTCTTGATGCGTCACTGGGTTGCCTGAAAGTCTGTGCTCCCGACCGCTGCGCCTCAACGTCTGTGATCAAGACGGATTTGAAGATTGTCGCTGTGGGAGCACGTCACGTCAGTTACAGTTTCATTGGAGGAATCACTTTCAACAAGTGGATCCTCGGAAGCAGCAGCTGTGTCGTAGTCCGTGTTGAAATCGTCCTCGGCATCATCATCGGCTTGAGGAGTATGGCCAACTTCTTTAATAGGGGACATCGGAATACTGGATGAATTGGATCTCTCGACTGACCACTATCGACCTGGATTTGGTGTTGTACGATAGCCTTTCGTGTTTTCATCGAACCCAATTAACACACATTTGACCGACTTGGGATCAAACTTCTTCCTAGTTTGCTTGGGAATGTGCATCATCGCCGTTGTACCAAAGATGCTAAGTAGTGAAAGATCCGGCTTCTTTCCCGACCAGACTTCTTCTGGAGTGACATCGTGACCTTTCGTTGGAGATTGGTTCATCAAATAGGCTGCGGTTGACACGACCGCACCCCAAAACGGTTTGCTCAATCCTGCTTCAAACAGCATGCAGCGCGCTCGCTCAACCAGGGACCGGTTTGCTCGTTCGGCCATGCCATTCTGCTCCGGAGTGTACGCAGTTGTTCGTTGATGCCGTATGCCATGTGTCCTCAGATAATCCTGGAAGCCTGCGTTGGCAAATTCAAGTCCATTATCAGATCTAATTACCTTCAGCTTCTTTCCAGATTGTCGCTCAGCCATGACGTGGAATTGCTTGAAAATTCCAGTAACTTCGGTTTCCAACATGGACTTCAGGAAATATGTCCACATCCGGCGGCTCTTGCCGTCGACGAACACGATGTAATACGAGCGCCACCTAGGGGCCTGACCTCCATTGGACCTCAGATGTCTGTGTGTACCAGTTCCAGAATCTCGGTCGCTCGGCTTCCCTGTTTGCTGAATGGGTTCCGACACTGCTTACTCATCGGACAAATCTTGCAGTCCTCGAAGATTTCGTCAGTAATTTTGACGCCATTTGCCAAAGAGGTCACCAACTTGCGTACGTCTTGAATATTGCAATGACCTAGTCTCCGATGCCAAATATCAAGACTAGCCACGGCTGCGCAGGATAACGCGGTTCGGGTTTCCTGCTTCCGTTGTTCCAGCTTGAATAAATCATCGTTGTGACTTCCGGTTCTGATTGACTGATAGCAGATTTGCAGAAAGTTCAGGTAGAAATTGGACGTCGCTCACGGGAATTGGACCTGCCTTGGACTTCGGTTGCAAAATCGCTTCACCAGTTGCAACAATCTTCATAAAACCTCCGTTCGCTGCTACCACAGTTCTATCCGACGGTTTCAAATTTTGTAGCCAATTCCGTTGTTTGGTCATGTGTGCATTGGCTCCTGAGTCGAAGAACCAATAGTCGTCGTTTGCCGAGTAACACGGGGAAAAGACAGAACAAAATGCGTTTTCCTTTCGCGTGATCGGCACTCCTTAGCGATATGTCTGGCACACATTACCGGCACCTGAGACCCTTCGGATTCTCATTTTTCTTCTTAACAGGAACACTACTTACTGCTTTCTTGCTAGCGGTCAACGCTGTGTTCGCTGTTGGGGTTTGAGTTTCCTGGAGAAGTTTCGTATCGATCACGTTGCCAGTCACGGGGATACCAGAATTTTCCAATGCCATTATCATCGGACGATAGTCTTCGGGCAGGCCGGCCAGAAGAAATGTTCCGATCAATTCTTGCGACAGGACGAAACCGTTTCCGTTGAGCTGGTGGGCGGTGGAAATGATCTGGTTGACGTATTCGGCCATTGATCCACACGAAGAAAGTTCGGTCTTGATGAGCTTGTGGATAAGGGTCACTCGGCAATACAATCCAGAATCCTCGAAGGCTTTTTCCAGCTGAATCCAAACTTCCCGAGCCGTTGGTGCATTTTGGACGTGCACGTAGTTGATTGGGTCAAGAAGCAAAATAATCTTGGCGCTAGCTCGGCGATCCTTAGCGAAATCGACAGCCTCTAACGTTCCGTCCTCCTTCTGGTTCGGTTTTACGGCACACCACAAGTCTTCGAGCTTCAGGAACGTTTGGATAGCAAACTTCCAGGTTGCCCAATTTTCGCGACCAATGAGGCGTTCGATGCCAGGAAAACTCGCCGAATTCTGGACTGCGTTGTTTCCAGCTGCACTTGAGGAATTGCTTGATGAACTTGAAACCATTTCGATTTAGTATAACTTCTTGAAAAACTTGCTGAAAAACTCTTCAGAATAGGCCCATAACCTATTAGCAGATGTGGGGACGCAAGGAATAAATGTGGCATGCTTTTAAGAGAGTTCAAACAAGAGCGAAAATTTTATTGATTGGTCACGCCTAGTTACATTTCTAAGATTGCTACGATCATCATAATTAGATCAGTGCTTACTATTCTAATAAATCATGCTTGCGGATCATGGGGAGAAGACGAAAATTCAGGCACTCTCGTACGTAAACAGGCTCCGGAAGCATGCCACACTCACATACGGCATGCAAAACCATTACCTTTTTACTGAATTTGTAAACAAACTTTTATCGACGAAGAAGCAAAACTTGCCAAACTTTTCGATTTTAATGGATCGGTTATCATGAGGTACCTCCTTACTAACAATTGCGTTGAAAAATTGCGGCCCAGGAAGAGCGGCTGTGTCCAGTTTGCAATAAGTTTCATCGTCCATCAAAATGCAACGGTTACTTTGCTTCTTCAAAATCGTATCCAGTCTCCGACATCGCTGCTTCGCTCGTTCGTGCTGTTCCGCGCTCCGTTTAGGATGTCTCTGCTTCCTGTAAGTCTTAATGTGGTTCCTTCGTTTTATGTGTTGGACGGTCCCAACATAAATTTTCAGTTTCTTGGCAATTCTTTGAACAGAGTTGTGTTCATGTGACAAAAAAGCTTAATACATTTCTTCTCGATTTGTGGATTCACTGTGCCTCTTCTGGTTTCGGATCTTGGCAAATCTTCAAGAGTATAGTGGTCTCCAAACTTCCTGATGATTTTAAAACCCGCAGACTTCGATCGTTTCACAAGCTTTGCAATATTTCTACACAATAGTCCATCTGAGCAGTACTTTTGAATTATAAAAACACGGGTTTCTTTATCAATTCGTCCCATTTTACGAAATCCATTTACTTACTCACAAAAACGTCAGTGCTTTGTTAACAAACTTTTATACACGATGAAACCAGTTTCATCAAATTTGGATTAAACGTCAACTTTTTATCGTAACATCTAGGTGTCCGTTTTATAAAATGAACACTCCTTATTATAGCATCGCAAACCGTTTAAAAAAAAAAAAAAGAATATCCTTTAACAGTGTTAGAAAGAACAAGAAGCACAGACAACGACTTTTCTTTGTCACTCCTTCCAAAGGTGACCTCGTGAATTTATAAGTCAATCGCAGTAATGAATCACTCGAAACATGGCTTAACACAACAGTTCGCTGAACACAAGAACGCAACAATTTCTCCCTCAAGCGCTGATTCCAGTTCCAAAACACATTTCCACGAAGGAATGAAAAATGTCCCCTGTAAATGACTACTTAGTAGATGTCACACGATCAAGTTAGGCAGATTGAGAAGAGAAAGATGGTTGAAATTCTTACGGAAGATTCCCAGAAGAAATCATTTGGCAATTTACACACTCACGTTAAATTGGTAATTCTTTTATAGGGGTTTTTTTTCGAGAAGGTTGTTTATATTTTTCATCAAAGATATGCCAATCTACGAAAATTTTCTTTCTTATTCAGAAATGCATCCAGATTTATGTAAAAAGCAAGGCGTTTTATTACTTAGAAATGTCAAAATCGACTGGCAACTCTAGCCATCTTACACCATATCGAAAAACCTCCAGAACAGACTCTCGAAACATTCATCCGAGAAAATGTTCTATAGTCCGTTGTCGTTTCAGAGATCACACTTCACAGTCTCAGGGTGCGGGTGATCATCTCGAAATCAAATCGAATATGCCCATCTCTGCCTCAGATTGAAGATTTACCTTTTCCACATCTTTTCTAAAATCTTGGTTGTTTTTTTATTCTGGTGTCTGCTCCCGAGCAGCAAAAATGTCACCCATTTGGAAGAGATGCTATTTAAACCTTAGCGCACCCGCGTAGATATTTAGATTTTAGCTGCGTTGTCGTCGTCCCCCATAAGTGAAGTAGACTAGCGCACTTCTAACGATGTTTATTTATATTTCACCGCTGACTTGTGATGGATATTTTTGAACCGTGCGTGGAACGTGTGCCTGTCTAGTCTGTTTTGTGGTTCTTTCCCCAAATCTGGCTAATTTTGTTATGTTTCTGAAGAAAAAACAATATTTTTGAAAGGACAGCTACACAAATGTCGCTCACTTAATTGAATTTTTATTTGAGGACTTAAAGCCCGCACCAATTGTCATTAAACCGATATCGGGGCGAGATGACTCAGCCCGGATTCAGACGAAGACGATTCAAAGTCTGTCTTCCAGTTTAGAGCTGGCATTTGCCAGAAGATAAGGAAGACAAACATTTTCGCTCAGCGCCCGTGTCAGTTGCACAATTTTGCGGTGGCAGTGCAAATTTTACTGCCACACATTGGACAATCTTCCAGGGAAAAAGGAACGTGGTTCAGTAAGTGATCGAACAAAGATAAGCGAGCGATATGATTACGATTTCAGCTAGTAACCATTTTAGTCGCTTTCCTTTGCGGTAAGAAGTAAGTCTTATATTAAAAATAACACTTTGTAGGCTGTTAAGAAAAGTTATTCAATTCCATTTCATCCCGAAAACCCCAATTTCTCTCGATTGACGTCGGTTTGACGTCAACGTTCAATATCAAACATCCCAAGCAGCTTAAGTACTTAAAAAACACTAGACGTTAGCCTAGCATTCACAGTAGCAACAAATATGGAACAGATATTTCCGGCTGCTTTACGATTTTCTCTTCAACAGACGGTTTTTGTTTTATGAGGACAACCTTAGAGCAGGCAGAACGTTCCGGTTTACCTTGAAATGTACCATGCTGGATGTAGGATGTAAATATGTGAAACTCTGACTGAATGAATCTTCAAAGACAAAAGCTCCTCTAGCGGGGGGAAAGAAAGAAGAAGAAAAATAAAGCCCGAGACAGCTCACCACATTTGGATAGATTTGACTTGAGTCTGACTTGATGGAGCCAAAACGTGTAAGCATTTGGATTTTTTTCTTGTGATTTTGGTGTGTGGGTGTAATGTGAATGTGGGTTTGTCTGTGCTATTTACTTTTATCAAAAACCCTCAGCTGTGGTGTGAGGAGAAACTTGATATTTGGAAAAATAAAATGAAACGGTAGTCAATTTTATAATGGGGGCCCCATTAGCAGATTTGAATGGTGAATCAATTTTGAGTTAGCATATTTGATGTCACCACTTACACGAACCGGTTTATAATTGAAAGGATCGTTTTAATAACATTAAGATACCATCCCTCAAATAATTAACTAATCAGTTGGTGTAGATATATGCCATAATTGGATTGGTGTCATGAATAAAACATTGACAAATGGTTTCGATTTTAGATCACTAGACAGATGCACCTCTGTTCAGCTCAAATGCGAAATAGCTCATCAAGATGTGCCATAAATTGGGAGTTGCTTTCCTCGATAAGAAGCAATGCTTTGTCAAGAGCAATGCTTTTTTTTATTTTGTTTAGGGATAAACGATCCCTCAGGACTCCTGAGTCAGGAGTGAAATTCCTTAAAAAATCTTTTTTGTCTTTGTCTCCCTTGGATTCACTTTATTACACAAATTCCGCTCATAGGATCATCGAGCTATCCCTTCCGAGACTATAGGAGCTTTAAAAGAAGTACTCAGAGCCCAGGGGTCTTTAAATCTTCGGTTTGGTTCAAAACTCATCCATTTTTTTTGCTGAATTTTAAAGTAACGTTTTCATGAGTAAATTCGAACTTTTATGTTTATATGGGAAAATTGAATATTTTGTTCTGAAAAATCAACATTATTCTTGTTTCTTCTCTGGAACCGAGCCTGCTAAAGCTAACTCCATTATCTGGCAGGAGGGCCGTCGTAACGTTGCTGTTTTAGGTTTCGAACACCACTAGGACGTTGTTGCACTCCGCATGCCGCCTCTGACATGAAGGAAATAGAGGCGTAGAGGCAGCGAGTCCGAATTTTCCAGGAGAAAAAGCGCCGCCTGGAGAAGAAGGAGCTCGAGGAGTTGGAGCAGCTGCATCGTCCCCTAGAAACACGAAAATTCTTTCAGAAACTCAACACATCCTGCAAAGGCATCGTGTCGCAAGCCGAAATGTGCGGAGATAAAGATGAAGGCATTCTGAGGGACAATCGTGAGGTGATAAAAAGGTGAAGCAGCACTTCGATGAACACCTGAACGGAGACCAAAACGGTAGGAGAAGCTACATCACCGGCGTAGCCAACGACGTAGAGGAGCCACTTCCAACGATGAGTGAAGTTAAGGAAGCATTCGACAGCTGAATATCGTAGTTGAACTCATCAAAAAGGGCCCGGACAAGTTGCCCGATTGCCTACACCGGCTGAGGTTCGGATATGAGATACAGAACAGCTACCGTAGGAGTGGAAGGAGGTTGTAATATGCCCATCTACAAGAAGGGCGACAAATTGGACTGTGAGAACTACCGAACGATAACTGTCCTAAATGCCAGCTACAAAGTGTTGTCCCGAATCCTACTCCGCCGCTTAACGCCACAAGAAAACAGATTCGTGGGAAATTATCAGGCCGGCTTCGTGGAGGGACGGTCAACGACTGACCAGATCTTCTCACTACGGCAAATCCTTCGAAAATGCGGTGAACACCAAGTCATCGACTTCAAAGCCGCATACGACACGATCGACCGTGACGAGCTATGGAAAATCATGGACGAAAACGGCTTCTCCGGAAAGCTGACCGGACTGATCAAGAAGACGATGGATGGAACGCAAGGCGAACACGGCGATGGTCCAGCCTGCATGATGCTCAACGTGGCGCTAGAAGCTGTGGCGACGAGCGATGGGCGAAATGCGTGGCACGATTTTCAACAGATCCAGTCGACTTATCTGCTTTGCTGACTACATTGATATAAGCGGCAGATCTTCTACGGCGGTGGAAGAGTACTATCGCATAATGAAATGCGAAGCAGGAAGGATTGGGTTGATGATTAATTCGTCCAAGACGAAGTACATGCTGGCCTGCGGATCCGAGACCGACCGAACCCGCTTGTCCAGCAATAACAAGGTCACAGTCGACTGCGACGAGCTGGAGATAGTCGAAGACTTTGTCTATCTCGGTTCACTGGTGACCGCAGACAATGACACCAGCCGAGGGATTCGGCGGCGAATGATCAGCGGAAGTCGTGCCTACTATGGACTCCACAAGCAACTTCAACTTCACCGACTCAAGTAGCTCGTCCAACGTCAAAAGCCTCTCTTCTTCGAGGGTGTTTCCCGCCAGTAAACTATCCTTTTGCGTACAATATCCTCTGGGAGAAGCTAAAGTCCTATCTCTATTGCTACGCTCGTAGCAGAAGACACTACTCCCCAGCGCAAATAGGGGTCTACGTCTAAGTACGGCGGTTTTGTAGTGGACGCGTCATGTAGTAGTCTATTTAACCTTATTTTCTCTCCATCGAATTTACGACAGTCGGTATCAGAAGATAGGTTTCCGCAAGTTATACTGTTTATCCACTGCTGCTCCATCGATTTGTCGAAGTCACCCTTGACAATACTTTGCCACTTTCCCAGCAAACATTTTTGTAGGTATATTTCTCAACAACTTTGTTATACGTTTCATATACATTGTAAAATGATCGTATGAAACTCGAAAAAACAGCATTTACCTACCAAAGTGGAGACAATATACATACATAGAAAGAATGCAAGAGAGTACAAGTTTTTTCTCTCAGCGCATGCAAACTGTTGCCAGCGACAATATTTGCTGCTTCTGTCATTGGGTAATTCTTGCAAATAAACCATCTGATTTTTATCAATCTGGTTGCACTGCTGGTCGCAGAGCGAACGTCAAAGCTGTTCTCTCACTTGTCCTACGCAGGAGAAAGCAAAGGAACGAAATCGTCTTCAAAATCTGCAAACATGGCGAACTTTTTATCATATCCGATTTAAATCATTTAATCCTAGTTCGAGTAACGATTTTTACGACCTTTTACTTGCGTTAGTTGGAATTACGATTCGCAATAACGTTTTTAATGACTTGAGTTATCATTTTTAATGCGATTTCATGTTTGCTGGGTTCGTGCACCTAAACTCGACGTAGCTTTCAAAGCTAAGCACGTTGTCAATTGTCACACTCAGGTACCTAATCTTGCGCTTTAACTCTTGATATCTCACAGACAAACACCCGACCTTTTCGGAAACCTTACCGCTCTCCTCTCACGGCTCGAGGTCCGCCCTTTACTCGCTTGCTTTACTTGGTTTGCACGACTATCGTGCGCTCCGCCTCTGTTCGAGACCACTGCAAGAGACCAGTGACCTCTCCTCTAACGACTCGAGATCTTGGCTCCGCTTGGTTGGCTCGAGGCCATCTCCACTTTGCCCGTCCGTGTGCCGAATCGAGAGCAGCTTATCCTAGACTCGCGCCTGGCTCAGAACACGTACGGGTATTTTACGCTTGCGACTCAGATGAATCCCAACGGTGATGTCACAGTACCCGACTCAAGTGGCTCATCCGATGGCGACGTGAGACCACTCGAGAGTACTCCGCGACGTGGATACTCTTACCCCTACGAGTTCGACCGCGGAGAAGGTTATGTCTTATCCCCGCAGCCTCTGTCGCAGAGGGCGCGTTCGACTTGGATACTCCGCGACGGTAACGTTGGAGGTATCCTACACACAGAGAGGCCGGAGAGTATGGGACGAAGGAGGTCCTACACTACGCTCTGGGTATCTTTCTTTCTTTACGGATGGCTCAAAAATTGGAAATGTTGCTGGGGCGGGTATAACAGGTCCTGGTGTGAACATTTCAATTTCTATGGGTAATTGGGTGACAGTTTTTCAAGCCGAAATCTATGCAATATTAGAATGTGTGAACATTTGTTTAGAAAGGAAATATAGAAATGCAAATATATGCATTTTTTCAGATAGTCAAGCAGCTCTTAAATCACTCAGGTCCTACACATGCTCTTCAAAATTAGTGTGGGAATGTATCAATTGCCTGGAAAAACTAACTCAAAAAAATTCAGTTAATCTTTACTGGGTTCCTGGGCATTGCGGTATAGAGGGCAATGAAAAGGCTGACAGCTTGGCCAGAGAAGGGTCTTCTATTCCGCTTGAGGGACCAGAACCATTTTGCAGTATTTCCAAATGCTATTTTAAATTAGAAATGAAAAATAAAGAAAAATGTATGATTGCAAACAATTGGAAAAACTCTGTTGTAGTGCAACAGGCTAAAAGATTTGTCCAACCAAGTATTAAAAAATCAGAAAAAGCTCTCAGCTTATCTAAGAAAGACCTTAAAATGTTTACAGGGCTCGTTACAGGTCACTGTGAATGCAGATATCACATGAATAAAATTGGCAGAATCAACTCTGACGAGTGTCGTTTCTGCAGTATGGAGAAGGAATCGTCAGAGCATCTTCTTTGCGAATGTCCTTCTCTTATATCGAAACGGATTAAAATAATCGGCTGTGGCATATTAGATCCCTCCGAAGTTTTTTCAATTGGTCCTAAAAAGGTGAACAGCTTCATAAGAGCGGTTATACCAGATTGGGAAAATGCTAAATCTCAAGATAGGGACACTATCTAAATATATAGAAGTGATCTTCCTTGACTAAGCATATATTAAAACAGGGGACATATTACAATAGATCAACTAACTGGTCGCAGTGATAGGTACCCAACAAGGAAAAAAAAAATCCTACACACAGACGTGCGACGTACCAGCCAGCTCGGCATATGCAGAAGGTAGAGTCTTATCTTTGTTTGCTTTACTGCCAGGATCGGACGCACACTACTCAGATGCTCCCCGACGAAGGAGTCACCCTACACCGGTCGCGGACTGGTGCTAGTTCCAACTCCTCTGCAGGGCAATCATGATCCGGGTGAACCCATCGCTGATCACACGCCAAGTACTGCTCAAGGCTGCCTTCCAGGCTGCCGCTCCGTACCGAAAAATGGACGAGGTCACACTCGCCAGGACCCTCCTTCTGCTGCAGCAGATCGCCGAGTTATTCGACATGACCCGTAAGAGGGCTGCTGTCGCCATTGCCGCTCTTTTACAGGCGTAGTCGACGTGGGCCGTAAAGCTCAGCCGTTCTTCGATCATCATCCCCAGGTACTTAATCGCACGCTTGGATTCGATTGCGCACGGTCCAGCTGCAATCGTCACTGATTGTGCTGAAATCAGATTGGTGATTAGCACCAGCTCGGTCTTGTGGTGAGCCAGGCGCAAGCTCTTGGAGCGCATCCAACTTTCCACCTTCTCAATAGCTAATGTGACGAGTAGCTGGACCTCTCCGGTTGATGGACCCGATGCCAGTAGAACCACGTCATCGGCGAATCCCACAAGTGTCGCTCCCGTGAGGAGACGGAGTCTCAGCAGTTCGTCGTAGACAATGTTCCACAATACCGGGCAAAGTATCGATTCTTGTGGAACCCCTGCCGAGACACTCACTGTTTCCAGTCCCTCGCTGGTCATATACTGTAGTTGGCGGTTACGGAAGTAACACTCCACCATCTTACAGATATATCAGATAGGCCGTTCGGGCTTTCGGTGTAGAGCTGTATCCTGCTCTGTGCCACCTTCTCTAACACATTTCCAGCAGTATCCAGGAGACGGGCGATATGCTGATGGGTCACCTGGTGGCTTGCCCGGCTTTAGCAGGAGCACCAATCGCTGCAGCTTCCACACGTCTGGGAAGACCCTCTCATCCCGTACTGTTGAAGTGATGACCGGAACATTTCAGGCCTTCACTGCTACATTAGCAGGGTGGCCACTCATCCGGGAAAAACGGGAAAAGCGGGAAAAAGACGGGATTTGAAATCCAACGGGAAAAAAACGGGAAAAAGCTGGGAATTTTTTCGAAAAGTCGGGAATTTTTGGCCCAGTGAAAGTCTGTTCAATGAAGTTTAGTCGAAATAGGTCGAAACAAGTGGAAATGGATTGACAGTTGATCACCAGTCTCTTTCCAATTGACTTCGACCGATTTCTACCAGGTCGAAACGAATCCTCCTGCCGAGCTGGATCGGTTTCGATAAGTTTGAACTTCTTTCATTGAACAACAAAAGGATGTTCCCGAACAGCCAGATTGCTAATCGAATAGAAATGGGAAGAACAAAAATAAGCCATTTGATTCCACACGGTATTGCTCTCTATTTTTTGAATGAAGTTGTCAATTTACTACAGAATTGCAGCGAGTTCGTATTAGGATTTGACGAAACGTTAAATAAGATTGTGCAGAAGCAACAAATGGATATTGGTGTTCGCTTCTGGAATCAAAACACAAACCTAGTTGAAGCAAGGTATTTTGGTTCTACATTTTTATCGTCGACGCGCTCGAATGACCTTCTGAATGGCGTGAAACTATGTTTTTCGAAAAATCCTGATCTACTAAAACGAGTGATGGTCCAGCAGTAAATTGGAAAATGCTCAAGGAACTAACTAGCGAGGTTCAAGAACTTGTTTCGAATCCGTCGTACGAGATTCTCAACATTGGGAGCTGTGGACTGTACATAAAGCGTTCAAGGAGAGATTGAGGAAAAGTGAATGGAATTTGGGTGAATTTTCGAGGACGTGAAGGACAGTAACGGGTACAACTATATTTCCGTTAAAATTTGTGACGTTCGCTGGGTGGAAAATGCACGCGTTGTAGAACGTGCTGCCAAAATAATACCGTACTTCAAACGGTTTGTCGACGAGGTAAAAAAAATCAGGAGGAGGAAAAGATTAAGGAAAACCATCCAAATTTTAAGCGGAGTTTTTTATCGATTTTCCGTTCGCATTATTCGACATTGTTGCTAAAACTGTAGATGATAATTTACTGGGACCAAAATAGGGTTTTTTTAGTTACTTTTTACGCGAGTATCAGACAGGTGCGGTTCCATTTCTCTTCGATGATTTAACCGGGCTTGTAAGAGCATTGATGGAGAAAGTTGTAAATCCTGAACATAAAATTAAAAACACTTATTGGAATTGAACTCTCAGAAATAAATCTTCTACCTCCTGGAAGCGTAGAAATTAGATTCTCAACTAAATCGGCAATTAAGAATGCAAAAGAGTCTAGTCATTTTTCCGACAAGGATATCTTTGTACTCATAAATAGCTGTCGTTTTTTACTGTGGATTTTTGAATAAAATGGCTATACGATCTCCCTTGACTAATCCCATCACTTGGTGTTTATCGTGCGTTCATCCCGATGTGACTGCACACTATCCAGATATTGCAAAAAACGTTTAGACCTGTGTTTAGAAGTACTTGTTGACAAGTAACATTTAATTGGAGCTTGTGCCGATAAAATTAAGTACGAAAGTTTGGGATCACCCGCTAAAAACATGCATTGCAAATCTTCTGATCTCATTTGAAAGATAATGAGCAAAAGCTATTGCGGAGGTATTTTGCTCAGAAATAATGTTTTAGTTTTGTACCTCAAAGTTAACCTAAAGTTAGAACATTTTCAAAAAATCACACTCCATATTTAAAGCCGATCATCTCGGAAAAGGGTGAACCAACTTTCAGAATTTGAGGTGCATTAGAATCCTTATTCTTTACTTCTCAAAACACTATAAAAAATTTGTGCAAAATTTAAGAATGTACTTTTAATAAATAAAATATGCACTTTAGTTATCGTAGTTTGGGATCACCCCTTAGTATGGTGTATCGGCCAAAAGTTTGGAATCATTCTTTCAAAAACACGCAACTTAATCTCATTCATATCTTTCTCATCTAACATCGTATTGCAGATCTGAAGGGTTCATTTGGAAGCTTAGGAATTGTTTTTTTTTTTTCATAATTTCATTCAAAAATTATATTTTAAATTTTTATGACTGACTGATAACAAACTGATACAAAAACCATTTAAAATCATTAACCACTAAAAGAAAGCTTAAAAAAATTTCGTTTTTTTTTTTGGTTTTCAAAATTGAATATTCGGAATTTTGTTTGGTTTTCTGTTGTATAAAACCGGGAAATTCGTGAGACCATGCGGGAAAAAGACGGGATAAATGCGGGAAATTAAAAATTGATTTTGAGTGGCCACCCTGCATTAGGGATGCCATCTGGACCCGGAGCTTTGTTCAACTGAAGAGACTTTGCGATGTCGCGCAGTTCCTCCAGCGAAATCTGCTCCTTTTTACTCGTATCCCAGTCTTATGGGACCCTCGGCCATGTAACTTCTTCGTGCTGTGGGAACAGCTCGTTGACGATTTCGCGTAGCTTGTTCGGACACGATTCCTGTGGCGCACCTCCGCTCCGCGTCTTCGTCATGAAAATCCTGTAAGTGTCATTGGGGTCCAGGGGTTGTCATTGAAGCCTCGCAGAGTTGCCTGAATCGTGCCTTTTTGCTCGTCTTGATTGCCCTGCAGAGGGCAGACCTCGCAAATGCGTAGGGCACTCTTTGCTCCGCTCGCGCTGACGGGGACCTCGCTCTGTGCATATGTGGCCTAGCCCGTAGGCAGCTAGTACGTAGGTCCGCGATTTCCGTCGTCCAACAGTAGAGGGGTTGCCGAGTGTCCTTCCGCTTGGCCCTCCTTGTCATCGCAGCGTCACACGTTCTGATCGAATTGTGTTGTCTTCCAGAGGCGTGCTCCTGTTGTCGTACCTCTTCTACCTGGCAGCGTACTTGTGCCCACCCGGTTCCGAATCGCAAAGTGATCGCTATCGGCGAACGCATCGCTTACCCTCCAGTCGCCTGTCCAGCCCGGACTACTGAAGGTGACGTTAATGATGGATTCGCTCCCATTCCTGTGGTAGGTCCTTGTATCTCCTCTACGTACTTTGACAGAGACGACCGACATTGTGGTCTTCATAGCTCTTTTGGTATGCCGTCCGTATCCGGAGCTTCCCCAACGCTCAATTTATGCCTAAGTAGCTTCTTCCGAAACCTATGTTTGAATTCTAAACTGAGAAACGATAGTAAAACAGCTGATGTTCTATCCCCTAGTCCATGTTTTGGGAAAAGTTACTTGGCACAAAGAGATGTTTATGAGCAAAACATAAATCTCATGAAAACAGGGAACTAACACAGTCCCTTCCTTGAATACTTGAATATAGATTCGCAGACGTATAGACGGTTTCAAAGCTAGTGTAACCTACTTATCTCTGTTATGCGAATATTATTATTTTGAGTAAGCTGGAACGAGGGGTTGCTAGTTGGACCAAAAAGGTATCTTACTGACATTCCTTCTTATTATCCTCATTAACTACTAGGACGTGGCCGGCGCCGTTATTGGTCCCGTTTAGAAGAGAGAGTATGAGTTTTGCGCATTGAGAATGTATTGCAAATCCCAATCGAAATAAAATAGTTTTATAGCACGTCGAGCTCAACGGTTTAAGGCGGATATGAGTAGTCAAACAAGCAAAGCTAAGCTGACACAAAGAGAAGTTCATGTTGAAGTAGCCACTACAAAAAACTAAGCATGTAGTTTTGATTATCCAAGACAATCGTGGAATTACAAAATCTAGAGACGGTATTATGAAACTGGAATTATTGAGCAACACTCTCACTGAAAATTGAAGGAATGGGTGCTCATATTCCATCTTGTGGCCATTTATAGAACTGTAAATTCGGCCAAAAAGATCGTTTTTTTTTTAAGAATATTAATACCTTTTATAAACTTGCTTCAACAGTAGATTCACGCTGAACAAAGAATATCCAGTCTTTCAGTAGAAAATGACTAACATTGTACTTATTCTTCCCTTTTCTTTTTTTTCTTTACAGATCATCCCCAGATATGGACAACTGCTCCCCTCGGAATACACCGCTGCTGTTAAGCCTGTTCAAGAAGAAGAAAATCAAATCGGCACATTAGGCTCGCCCGTGTGTCTCGATGTCAGTGTGTATTTGCTCAGTTCGTAATGGTTTAAATTAAGTGTGCGTGTTACTGTGAAAAATTCCCTATCAATCAATCGCATTATCGTCGATTTGTGTTAGTCATCGTCATCATCATTCCACGATTTCCTTTGGTGGGGCTTTTATGAAGATATCGAAATACCTTCCCGAAGCCAGAGCCGGAGCCCAAGCGTTCAAGTCGCTCTCAAGTGGTTGATGTTTTTGGTGTGTGTCAAGAAAAGTGATTCCTCGAGAAGGCTGGTAAATCAGGGTCCCGGGAAAAGTCCAATCACGTCCCGAGTGTTGAAGTGATTGCGTTGGTCCCTGCCGTCTTTTAGGGGGTGGGGTTTGTGTGTTTTCGAAGCAAGCAGAGTGTTCATCAGTAATTATCGTTACTCAGTGCGAAAAAAGCGTGCAAAGCTCCTTCCGGGCGAGTAAACAAGTAAGGTGTGCCTGGAAGAAAGGAAGAAAGTGTGCACACACATCCATATAAATACAGGCCGCGCGAATAGGTGTTATCTGGCACTCCATTATCAGCTCGTGAAAATAGGAGGAGAAGCGGCGAAGAGCGAAGGCGGCCAGCATGTCCAGTGAAGAGGACAAACCTCCGGCACCGCCGGTTCGACTGACGAGCAATCGGGGCGGGGGCGGGGCCGGCGATCGGATCGATAGTGCCGCCCCAGTTGATATGAAGCCGCTGCCGAAAGGTAAGGATTGTCGGATATGATGCCATTATGTTATGGAGTTTAATTTATTAAAACATTTCAGACGTTTTTTTTTATTTTTTGTCTCGATTATAGTCGTTTTACCATCTTTATGGTATTCGCGACTTTATATCAACGTTGCAGTTGGCGGACAGTCATTGAAAAACTTTTCCGGTACAACTTTTATTCTTGGGCTCAAGTTCACGGATATCGGCTTAGGAGGCAAATGACTTGCCAACTACAGATGTCAGTTACAACTATTTTTCAGAATTTTGATAACTTCAGAGTTCATATCACTTTTGTTGACTCACGTAATTTGAATCCGAAATAAACTTATGCTTGATAAAGGAATAAAATGAATCAGTCATTTAAGAATGCTGCGAAATGCCGCTTATTTTTTAAATGACGCATAAAGATTTGTTCTACTCTTTTTGACTGATTTATCAGCTCATTAGGAAGAGCTTATCAATCAAATACAGTTGTATCACGCGTCAATAGACGTGGGTCCAATTTGCCTTTCTATGGTACATTCCTGTTCAACTAGAATTTATCGGATTCAATATACCATAGATTACAGAATTTTTACATGGTTGATCCCTGTTTCGGAAAATGATTTGGTGTCTTCGAATGCAGCTCAGGCTCATTACCTTTAGAACACACTTCTCAGGTCGAGGACACAGTAAGCGCGAAGCAAACTGCAAAGCGGATACCTAATTCGCACCACTTCTAATCGAAACACGTTGAAAACAACATCGATCGTACACGTGCAAGCGATTTTTCGCGCGAAGAACTGGCTCGATCGCGCGATTCCATCCAGAGTTCATCAGGGTGTTTTTTTTATCGCAAATGATAATTTCTCAACAAAACTTTTTCAAAAGTTTTTCAAGTCGCCGTTTCTCTGATGGTTCTGAAAAATGCACGGTTTTAGCGCGGATGTTCGCAAATAACCTGGTGTCAGTCTTTTTCAATGGAAATAAATTAGAACTGGCAATAAACGACCGGTGCCACGAAACCCCCACAATATGTGTATAGGATGAATAGGCTGAAGGGATAGAAATTGAAATTCGTTGTCTAACGCCATCTTGAAACCCAATATGGCGGCTTCAGCTGAGCCTTAAAATGCTGGAAGTGACTGCAAAGCACATGAACCCCTCACACTATGAGTATTGGGTGAAAGGTCTCAATAAATAGAAGTCGAACTTTGCTGTCTTGAAGTCCAAGATGGTGGCTTCCATTGAACTTCAAAATGCTGTAAATAACTGAAAATCGCTTGAACCCCCCGCAATATACGATTAATAATATAAAAATGAGAAAAAATTGTGACAAAAATATAACAAAACTTTGAAAAAATATGCAAAAAATATGACTAAAATTTGAAGAAGTTTTCCAATCGAAGCAATCAGGTATTATCAAGAACACTGGTTGCTATGAAGAATAAATAAAATTTTCATTATGTTACTTGCCCTTACGAAAACCACACGCGTTTTATTTTACTCTGCCTATTAGGTTATGGGCCCAGAGAAAGTAACGATAATCAGGAAGTTTTCAGCAAGTAGTAAAACAGCATGAGCACAACGAGAAGAATTGCTCCGCCTTGGCTAGGGCGGAAGCGGAGATGGTGCACAAGCTCGGAACCAGAACTTTGCCACACAGGGCCACCCAGCAATAGAGCGTCTGGTCGGTCGGGAAAACTGGATGACCTGGAAGTTCGCAGTCAAGACCTATCTGGAAGTGGAAGATCTCTGGGACGTGGTGCAGCCAACTGCCAATCCGGACGGTTCTTTGCCTGCTGTGGATCCTAGGAAGGATCGAATTGCGGGAGGAAATATCATTCTTTTTCTCGACCCCGTAAACTACATCCACGTGGAAAACGTGAACACTGCTGCTGAGGTTTGGACGAAACTGGTCAACACATTTGAAGACACCGGTCTGACTCGTCAATGGGCTCTTCTACACAAGCTCATTTCGACGAATTTATCAAATTGCTGGCGGGATTGCCGCTGGAATATCGTCCGATGGTCATGGGTCTTGAGAATTCTGGCATTGCAATTACTGGTGACGTCATAAAAACCAAATTGCTACAGGACATCGAGATGTCCGAGGTCAATCCCACTCAAGCCTTTATTTCAAGACGTCCTTTCAAGCCGAAGAATCACAACTCCAAGGTATCCCAAAATAAGTCAGGTGCTCCGAATAAAACGAAAGGGCCCCAATGTCGTCGCTGCGAAAAATTCGGGCACATCGCCAAGGATTGTATGGCCAGAGAACTAACCAAGAACAAAGTCGACAGGAAAGGAGATGCATTTTGTGTTGTACTGTCTGCATTGGATTCAACCGAGGACAACGAATGGTACTTCGACTCCGGAGCGGTGAAACATCTGACCAAAAACGAAGCTCTTTTGGAAGATATCAAGGAATCGACGGGGATTATCATCGCTGCCAACAAACAGTCCATGAAGATCGTTGGCGAAGGCACAGCTAAACTTCAACCAACCTGTAACAAATATTCCATAGACCTCAAGAATGTTGAATTGGTTCCAGATTTAGCCGTAAATCTTCTGTTTGTCGGAAGAATCGTGGAACAAGGTCACACTGTCACATTCGACCAGCATGGATGTGAGATTCGAAATTCCCGAGGCAAGCTAATTGCAGATGGTTGCAGATCCAACGACTTGTTCAAGCTGAATCAAAAGAAGTCGTCTGTCCTGGCGTGTCCAACTCGAGATTCTGTTCGATTGTGGCACAAACGCATGGGACACATGTGCATCAAGAATTTGAAGCTGCAGAAGGATGGTCTCGCGAATGGTATAAAATTCAACGGCCAAGAATGCGGAGATTGCAAGGTGTGTGCTGAAGGCAAACTAACTCGATTGCCGTTTAGCCATGTCGGAACGCGAGCTACTGGTATTCTGGACTTGGTCCACTCCGATATATGTGGTCCGATGGAACGAGTCAACCGCACGATAGTCGAGCGCGCCAAATGTATGCTGTCCGAAACCGTTTTGGGCCGAAGCGGTCGCTGCTGCTGTTTATTTGGTAAACAGATCACCCACGAAAGGTATCGACGTTACGCCGGAAGAGGCGTGGACCGGGCGCAAGCCGAACCTGTAACACGTGAGAGTGTTCGGGACTACCGTGATGGCACATGTACCCAAATGCAAGCGCAAGGCGAACGAATGTATTCTCACTGGTTTTGATAAGAATTGGAAGACATACCGATTATACGACATCACAAAGGACGAAATTTTTAAATCCCGAGATGTTTCGTTCATTGCTGAGGGCGAAATCAACCGAGCTCAATCAAGCGTTGCTGAAGGCAGACGAGCTACTACGTTAGTCAGGTTGGACTTCAATGAATTAGTGCCGATGTCGTCAACATCAGTTCAAGAAGAACCCGAAGCCGAAAACGAAGATGAACGTGCTGAAGAAACCAAATCGGAAGCAAGTTTTTTCGAGGCAAACGATACTTTGGTCGAAAGTGAGGTTCCTGTCATTCCCACTGTGAGGCGAAGCAACAGAGAACTGTTCATTTCTTCGAGATACCGCAATTATCAGCTCGATTGCACTGGCCTACCTTCATCAAAGTTCGCTGATGGTTCATCGCCGATGATTGAAACTGGATCGGAATAAGGGCGTATCAGCATCGAAGAAGAGGCAGACCCAAAAACTCGTGGCGGCGAAGCCTAGCCGCTGAAATCCGAATTGTCGACGATAATATTGACTGGGACCAGGTGAAGACGCTGGCTCCGGATTGTCAACAGTGGAGGTCTTTTACCACGGCCCTATGCACCGGTGGATCGGCGCGGGATAATTAAGTAAGTAAGTAAGTAAGTACTGCGCCCCCCTCGTCTTCGTCGAATGAACAACCAGGTAAAAATGAGGTCCCAACACGGTTGATGCTCTGTGATCGGGGGCGCCTCCTCCCAGGCAAGTATAATTCATTACTTTCCCAATTACTGGTTCCCATGTTTCACAGTTCCTACCGGATGATCCCTTGTCACATCAAGAAGCGTTGGCCCGTGGCGATGCCAATGCTCTTATCTCGAACGGTACATGGGAGCTTTGTGACCTGCCGGCAGGACGAAATGCAATCAAATGCAGCGAAAGGGGGTAGATTACCAGGAAACCTACTCTCCAGTTGTCCGGTATGGTTCGCTACGTTATCTTTTCGTGCTCGCTGCACGCTGGGACATGAAGGTCGATCAAATGGATGCCGTTACTGCGTTCCTTCAAGGAGATTTGACGGAGGAAATTTATATGGAGCAATTACCATGCTTCATCGACGAGAACAACAGATCCAAGGTATGTCGTCTCAAGAAAGCTCTCTATGGACTCAAACAGTCAAGCAGAGTCTGGAACAAGAAGCTTGATGTCGCTTTCAAGAAGTTCGGCCTCCAATGCGCCGATTACGATCCGTGCGTGTACATCAAGTTTTCCGGAAACAAACGATTATTTGTAGCTGTTAACGTTGACGATTACTCATCTTTAGCAACTGCGATCTGTGGAAAAAGGAGATAAAAAGAAAGCTGAATCAAGAATTCAAAATGAAGGATTTGGGTCCCGCCAAGCATGTTCTGGGAATCCGAATCACCCGGAGCACAAATCAAATTGCTCTGGACCAGGAACAATACGTCGACGGATTGCTGAATCGTTTCAACATGGCCAATTCCAAGTCAGTACTCCGATGAACTCGACGGTGAGGTTGTCTCGTGAAAGTTGCCCAACGAGTGCTGAGGAAGCTGAGAGGATGAAATCCGTTCCGTACCAGGAGGCGATAGGTTCGTTGATGTATCTGGCTCAATAAACTTGACCAGATATTTGCTACGCGGTCAACATCTTAAGTCAACATCTTTGCAGATGACATAGTAGTCATAGTACGAGGTAAATTCGACTGCACTGTTAGTAATAGGATGCAAAATGCCTTAAATTACTGTCTAAAATGGTGCAAAAAAGAAGGACCTATCTGGAAGTGGAAGATCTCTGGGACGTGGTGCAGCCAACTGCCAATCCGGACGGTTCTTTGCCTGCTGTGGATCCTAGGAAGGATCGAATTGCGGGAGGAAATATCATTCTTTTTCTCGACCCCGTAAACTACATCCACGTGGAAAACGTGAACACTGCTGCTGAGGTTTGGACGAAACTGGTCAACACATTTGAAGACACCGGTCTGACTCGTCAATGGGCTCTTCTACACAAGCTCATTTCGACGAATTTATCAAATTGCTGGCGGGATTGCCGCTGGAATATCGTCCGATGGTCATGGGTCTTGAGAATTCTGGCATTGCAATTACTGGTGACGTCATAAAAACCAAATTGCTACAGGACATCGAGATGTCCGAGGTCAATCCCACTCAAGCCTTTATTTCAAGACGTCCTTTCAAGCCGAAGAATCACAACTCCAAGGTATCCCAAAATAAGTCAGGTGCTCCGAATAAAACGAAAGGGCCCCAATGTCGTCGCTGCGAAAAATTCGGGCACATCGCCAAGGATTGTATGGCCAGAGAACTAACCAAGAACAAAGTCGACAGGAAAGGAGATGCATTTTGTGTTGTACTGTCTGCATTGGATTCAACCGAGGACAACGAATGGTACTTCGACTCCGGAGCGGTGAAACATCTGACCAAAAACGAAGCTCTTTTGGAAGATATCAAGGAATCGACGGGGATTATCATCGCTGCCAACAAACAGTCCATGAAGATCGTTGGCGAAGGCACAGCTAAACTTCAACCAACCTGTAACAAATATTCCATAGACCTCAAGAATGTTGAATTGGTTCCAGATTTAGCCGTAAATCTTCTGTTTGTCGGAAGAATCGTGGAACAAGGTCACACTGTCACATTCGACCAGCATGGATGTGAGATTCGAAATTCCCGAGGCAAGCTAATTGCAGATGGTTGCAGATCCAACGACTTGTTCAAGCTGAATCAAAAGAAGTCGTCTGTCCTGGCGTGTCCAACTCGAGATTCTGTTCGATTGTGGCACAAACGCATGGGACACATGTGCATCAAGAATTTGAAGCTGCAGAAGGATGGTCTCGCGAATGGTATAAAATTCAACGGCCAAGAATGCGGAGATTGCAAGGTGTGTGCTGAAGGCAAACTAACTCGATTGCCGTTTAGCCATGTCGGAACGCGAGCTACTGGTATTCTGGACTTGGTCCACTCCGATATATGTGGTCCGATGGATTGCCTCCTCCCAGGCAAGTATAATTCATTACTTTCCCAATTACTGGTTCCCATGTTTCACAGTTCCTACCGGATGATCCCTTGTCACATCAAGAAGCGTTGGCCCGTGGCGATGCCAATGCTCTTATCTCGAACGGTACATGGGAGCTTTGTGACCTGCCGGCAGGACGAAATGCAATCAAATGCAGCGAAAGGGGGTAGATTACCAGGAAACCTACTCTCCAGTTGTCCGGTATGGTTCGCTACGTTATCTTTTCGTGCTCGCTGCACGCTGGGACATGAAGGTCGATCAAATGGATGCCGTTACTGCGTTCCTTCAAGGAGATTTGACGGAGGAAATTTATATGGAGCAATTACCATGCTTCATCGACGAGAACAACAGATCCAAGGTATGTCGTCTCAAGAAAGCTCTCTATGGACTCAAACAGTCAAGCAGAGTCTGGAACAAGAAGCTTGATGTCGCTTTCAAGAAGTTCGGCCTCCAATGCGCCGATTACGATCCGTGCGTGTACATCAAGTTTTCCGGAAACAAACGATTATTTGTAGCTGTTAACGTTGACGATTACTCATCTTTAGCAACTGCGATCTGTGGAAAAAGGAGATAAAAAGAAAGCTGAATCAAGAATTCAAAATGAAGGATTTGGGTCCCGCCAAGCATGTTCTGGGAATCCGAATCACCCGGAGCACAAATCAAATTGCTCTGGACCAGGAACAATACGTCGACGGATTGCTGAATCGTTTCAACATGGCCAATTCCAAGTCAGTACTCCGATGAACTCGACGGTGAGGTTGTCTCGTGAAAGTTGCCCAACGAGTGCTGAGGAAGCTGAGAGGATGAAATCCGTTCCGTACCAGGAGGCGATAGGTTCGTTGATGTATCTGGCTCAATAAACTTGACCAGATATTTGCTACGCGGTCAACATCTTAAGTCAACATCTTTGCAGATGACATAGTAGTCATAGTACGAGGTAAATTCGACTGCACTGTTAGTAATAGGATGCAAAATGCCTTAAATTACTGTCTAAAATGGTGCAAAAAAGAAGGACTTAACATAAATCCCTCAAAAACTACAATAATTCCATTCACAACAAAAAGAAAAGTTGATATAAAGGAATTAACCTTGAATAATCAACCCATAGCACTAGGAACTCAAGTTAAATTTCTTGGTGTTATTCTTGACCAAAAGCTGAACTGGAACGCGCACTTAGAATACGCTATTTCTAAATCTCTATCAACGTTCTGGGTATGCAGCAAGACTTTTGGAAAATCATGGGGACTAAAGCCTAATATGATCTCATGGATCTATACAGCAATATCGAGACCCAGATTATCCTATGCAGCTCTTGTCTGGTGGCCCAAAACATTACAGGAAACAACACGGAAGAAACTATGTAAATTACAAAGAGTAGCATGCCTTTCAACAACTGGAGCATCAAAGTCAACTCCATCGTCTGCGCTGGACGCAATCTTAAATCTCTTGCCTCTACCTGAGTTCGTGCAGTTGGAGGCGGAAAAAGCAGCTTTAAAAATTGAAACGAACTGATTTATTACAAAATTGGGAACTTAAAGGGCACCTAAAAATTCTAAACAGGTTCAACATGAATGCATTGATTACATCCGTTCAAGACTGGATGATTACTAAACCAAATTTTTATACAAGTTTCAAAGTTATTGCTACGGATCGATCCATATGGGCAGAGGGTGGCCCTACAACTAGGATAGGATCGATAAATTTCTTCACCGATGGCTCAAAAATGAATAATAATGCTGGTGCCGGAATATATGGTCCAGGGGTAAACATCTCGATTCCAATGGGAGGCTGGCCCACAGTTTTTCAAACAGAAGTCTATGCGATATATTATTATGTGGAAATATGTTTAAAGAGAATGTATAGACACGCTAATATCTGCATATTTTCAGACAGTCAAGCAGCAATACGGGCTCTGAAAGCCCCAATGTGCAATTCAAAGCTGGTGTGGGATTGTATTAATGCTTTGAATCAATTATCAATCCAAAATCAAGTGAACCTATACTGGGTTCCAGGCCACTGTGGTATAGAAGGCAATGAGAAAGCAGATGAACTCGCTAGAAAAAGATCTGAAAGGCGCATGATTGGCCCTGAACCTTTTTGTGGAGTATCTACTTGTGCTCTTACAAGAGAATTAAAAAAATGGGAGAACTCAAAGATCAAATTCAAATGGCTTTTAGCCATCGGTGCTAGACAATCTAACAAATTCATAAAGCCCGATTCTAAGAAAACTTGTGAACTTCTAAGTCTATCGAAAAGGGATCTTAAAACAATTACAGACCTTTTTACAGGGCACTGTCCATGCAACTACCACTTACATAAAATAGGCAAACTCAGTAATGAGATGTGCCGGTTTTGTCAAACTGAAGTAGAAAGTGCAGAGCACTTAATGTGTGACTGTGGATATCTTATGACACATCGACTGAAAGTTCTTGGTAAGCGAATCTTAACGCCCGATGATATTTGGAAGATGAAAGCCAGTAAGGTGGTGGGATTCAAAAGAAATACCATCCCAAACTGGAATAATGTCTCGATTTCGACTACAACTGCCATCTCTATCAATAATGACAGTATTGCGTGATCAGACAAATAATAAATTGGGTTATTCCACAATAGATCACAAAAAGTTGGTCGCAGTGGATCTTCTCATACAAAAAAAAAAAAACATCTTAAGTCGTTTCAATTCAAATCCTGGAGAACGACACTGGGCTGCAGTGAAACACTTGTTTCGATATATACGAGGAACATCAACAAACTTATCAAATCCTAAAATTCCTTCATTTCATTATGACGAAACTTTTCCTCTGAAGCTTTACAAACCATAGTCGTATATTTCAGAATTGTGAAGCAAGAGCGGAAAATGTCGGGATAAAGAGTAAAATACCCGAAAAAGCAGGGAATTCTATAAACAAATGATTTTAAGCCTCAAAGCATATATTTGTCGAGCAAAGAACCGTTCGTAGAAAAATTCCTCATTCATAAATTATTTCTTAGCTCACGCATATTGTGCACTGCAGTGAAAATAAATAAAGTTTTTTAATTAAATAAATTTTTCACAATTGTGAAGTTTTAATACGTTAAGTCTTGGTAGTTAACTTTCATAGAGGTAATTAATTAAAGATTTTATACCGTTGTGCACTTTCTTCACAAATATCTGGAAAAAATAGGAATTTAAAAAAAATCCGAATCCTGCGACTTTTTAGTTCTGATTTGAATTCATACGTTGAAATCAGACAGTTTTCGATTGAATCCACATCTCGAAAACTAAGATTTACTTAATCTCAACATCTATCTTATAACTGGAATTATTATACATTAATTCAGAATTGATGATGTTCGAATCTGCATCAAGAGCCCTTTTTTTCAGACAAACACGTTATGCTGAAACGAACCTTGTAAAAAGTAGCAGAAATCTATCAAACACATTTCAACTGGGAGAGTTATTTTGAAGGGTCTGACAAAATATCGAATTAATTTAGTGAAAAAAAATTGAATGTAAAAGAAAAATATGAATTCAGTGATTCATCATAACTCGATCAATTAATTTTCGGAAAAGCTGTTTTTTACAAAGATCTTATGATCAAAAGCGGTTTTTAAATAAATTGAACAATGAATATGTTTTTGTTACGTGACTTTACTCATTTTCAGCTATTTTCAATTGAGTTTAGAGCACCTTTATCAAAAATTTAAAAATAATCATAACCAAACTTCAAGTTTTCATTTCAATGGTAAAATATTTAAAAAAAAACCTTATTTCTTTGTTTGTGTTATATGTACTAACACACAACAAATTTAAAAAAAAAACTATCAAAACATAAGTTCAAAAATCATATATCAAATATCTCAAATCGACATAACCTCGAAGTTTTTATCTTATTTGGTTTCGAAAATATTTTCTTCCTTTCTTAAATTTTAACTTTTGAGAATCGGGAATTTTTCCATGCGGGAAAAAATCCGGAAACAAAAGAATAAAATTAGATGCCATCATTTTATTTGGTATATTAGTAAACGCACAGAATGCAAAAGGTGTAACAAACTATCCAGTTTTTGTGTGATTCCTGTATACATTTTTCAATTAAACCAGAGAGATTTCAAATTGAAAAATCGAATAATAACATGCATTTTTTAGATTTTTACATATTTAGACCAATTTACCAGAATTTAGGTAAATAGATTCCAGTTCTAGAACTCAGCGCATTTTAAAAAATATTTAAAGGTATACAATAAAAAACATTATTCAGTATTCAATATGAAAACCGAAATAAAATTTTAGATTGCATAGCATGAATAAGGTTAATCGGAATCTGTTTTAAGAACTTTAGAAGAAAAATATAAGAATATCAATCAGTAGCCAAGCTATAAAATGAAACTTATTCCGAAAATAAAATAAGCATCAGAAATTGAAATTGAAATTTGAGTAATGAATCCAAACTTGAAAATAAGTTGATTTATGGATCGGTTATTCATTACGCATGATTATGTTTCAAATCTCAGAATTCAGAAGCAAAATTTCTACAGTAAAATTCAGTGTTTTGACTTGAAATTTAAAAAGTATGGGAGAGTGGGGAATCGTGGGCCACTTTTTTTCGTTGTTCCATAACTTCTTTATTATAAAAGATAAAATGAAAATAAAAAATGGTATGTTTTTCTACATTTTCAAGGTATCATGAGGTATTTTTTTTTAATTTTTAATAAGTTATTTTCCCCAAATTCTGACTGTTTGAAAAAAAGAAATATTTTTTGGATTTTGAAAAATGGTGGGGAATCGTGGGCCACCAAATCCAAATTGACCTAATAACATGCAAAGTTTATGAGTTCACCCAAAACTGTGATTTCCTAATTCATTCGTTATTTTAAAGCAATTTCAGATGATGAAATAAAAAAGAGAGCTGTGTATGATCGCATAGATTCCAAAACCTGGCTCGCGAACGTTTTGGCAAAATTTCTTATACAGGATGGACAAAATATTTTTCATAACTCTTCATTTTGCATAAGAAAACTTTACAGATAGGTATAACGTATTTTAAGTTCTGAATGTGTATAAAAACATAAAAATATAGGTGATCCAAGATGTGTGGCCCACGATTCCCCACAAGCTAAGATTTGCAAATTGGTTGCGTTTGTGTGACTTATTGATGTTTCATCAAAAATTCCTTTTTCCACGTGAAAGATCATAAGCGTATTAGCATATTTTTGTTATGCACTTTAGGTTCCCCATCGATGAAATTAGCGGGTGTTTTTTTAATTATGTAAGTAAATTTTTCTTACTTTTTTTTAGCTTGATTAAAAAAGAAGCATATGATGCGTATTTAAGTCAACAACATATAGTAATATGTGCTCACGCAAAGCGACGATGATGACAGTTGGCTTGAGATTTTTATCTCAACACACATCTGAGATATTAAAAGTGGCCCACGTTTCCCCATGGTCCACGATACCCCACTCTCCTCTTTTATATATATATATATATATATATATATATATATATGCACAGCAAAAATTGTTTCCTGTAAAATTACGCAAATGTCCTGTAACAAAAAGGAGCAGGACATTTATAGTAATTTTACAGGTCTAAAAACAAATTACGTGGCATTTAATTTTTAGTGTACAACTTTTTACAGGACATTTGCTGTAATAATAAATGAATCTCCATTAACTTTAAAGGAAAACAATTCAAAATTACAGGTTATGTTAATTACAGGTGATTTATTTTAAAGGTTGCAGTTTCAGTGATACGTAATAGTCAAAATTTGTTTTCTGTGTGGCATCATATCCAAACTATAATTTATCTCATGCAAATAATAAAAATAAAGCATTTTCCCTTATAATAATCGAACATGGTGTGAAAGACTAAAAAGAAGGTTTCGGTTAAGGTCAGGACAACTAGAATTATTTTTTACCTTCACCAGATTCTGAATAACCTTTGAGTTAACAGATAAAACTAAAAAAAAATAAGTTCTCTCACACTTTTACGTTCAACTAGCATAAAATATCATTTTTGGTCAAAAAACCTGACAAACATATTCATTTGCGCATTTTGAAACAGGGAAAACCATAAAATCTCAATCGGGAAAACCGGAAAAAAACGAGAATTGGAGAATGGAAACTCGCTGGCCACCCTGGAAAGAACTAAGCTTCATTCGTGATGAGAATCGAAATAAAGTGTCAGAACGCTTAGTAAGGAATAAGATTCATCGGAATATGTTCTAAAATTCTGTAGAATTCCCAACAAACATCATCGTACTCTGAATGATCTTTGAATTTAAAGATTTAATTTTACACATTTACACGTTCATCCTTTATCAAAATGCGTACTTTTTTGGTCAAAAAACCTAATAAAAATATGTTTTGTGTACATATAACCTAGAAAATCATGAAAACTTATTTGAGAGAATCGGGAATTTGAAAATGGAAACTCGCTGGCCATCCTCATTTAATCCTCAAGCTTTCGAAATGAAACAAAAATTAATTAAACCTAATTAATGAATATTCGAATCAGTTCCGTAATTTGATAAAGTTTTTTTTGGTTTCAATCCAAACTTTCGAAAATTTATTTTGAAATAGGTTGCCATAAACATGATAATAATCATCAAAAATATCTTTCACATAAAAAGCGTTGGAAAGGAGGTCAAAACAGACTTCAACGTTTAATAATTAACTGTCACCTTCACTGAACCCTAAAACTGATTCATAACTTTGCACTCTGACTTGTGCTGAGCGCTTGAATGCCATTTTCTCTAAAAACCAAATCTAATGCCGTGAATCTTTCCCATCCACAGAACCGGAGGACGCTGACCGGAAGAAGAAAACGCTCAAGAACAAGATTAAAGTCCCGAAGACGTCCTACAACGATTCCAAACCGAACATCTCCTATCCGACCAACTTCGAGCACACGGTCCATGTCGGATTCGATGCCATCACCGGAGAGTTCACGGTAAGTTGCATTTCTGAGAGGTGTTTTTTTTTGGAAAAAAAAAATTTCGTTTGGGCTGCTTTCAAATGAACCCTTGGAGGTTTCAATTCTTGCATTTGCCTTTTTTTCGGACAACAGCGGCAGCTTTACGTTTTCCGCTGCTGCTTTAAATGAAATTTAATGTGACAGTTCCGTTTGTTTTTGTTCATCTGCCTAACCTTTTTCTCGCCTTTCTAGCCCCGTGTCGATGCAAATGAGGGTTTTTTTTTTCTGTTGCTGCTTCTCTTTTTTCTCTATCACGCTGAGTCGACAAACTCTTGTAAATAATTAAACGCTTTTCAGCTTGCCAATTTTGTATGCGTTAGTGGGCACCATTCATTGGTTTTGGCTTGGCTTTATTGGTTTCCGCGCCAAATAAAACTGTCAGCACATTTGCCAAAACGATCTGTTTTGTCATTTGTTTCCCGTTCAGTTTGTTTTTTTTTTTACTTTTTTCATTTCTCCTGCATTGATTTCGATTAATTTCTCTTCTGTCGAATTCAATTTTTGTTGTCCCACCGCGCGAGTGTCAAATTCGATCGATGACTAAAAAAGTAGCTCAGTTCAATCTTAAAATTAGACAATCACTTTCAATTCACCACCACAGGATTGAAAAGTGTGAACGATGAGTGATTTCTCACCGAGGGGTGATTACATTTGGAGTTTTGTTCGTTTTACAATTTTTTTTTCTTTTACTTTTTTTGTGTCTTTTTTAAAGATTGCGAACCCAATAAGTGAACTTTTAAAAGCACCTTATGTGGTCAGACTCAAAGAATTATTGACTGAAAGTAACTCTCATTAGTTGGATTTTAATCGCTTTCGCTACTAGGGTGAAAATGTCAGTAAATAACTCCCGCAGATCGAGAAAGTTTCAAACTTTGGGGTGCTACTCACGTTTGTCGTAACAATTGAACCCAATATGTATCCCCTAGTTTTGATTTGAAAAATTCGTCAAACAGAAAGGTTCTTGGAAGCATTTTGAAATTGAAAAACAAACAGGAAAAAAATCTCAATCCCTCGACTGAAGACAATGACTGTAGCAAAATGCCACTGAAAAATTCAAACTCACCGTAATGACAGCGTAAAATTGAATAAAAGCACAAAGTGCTTTCATCACCTGTTCCCGTGTTTCGGTTCCCGGAATGTCGGCATACTATAGGCAGATATTCTGTCGGGTAACCGAAACGTGCTCTTCTCTGCTCGGAAAAGGAACCAAAAAAAAAAAAACAAAATAAACTCCAACTACCACCAGTGCTCTCGTCCAAACAGAGAGATGCCATAAGTTTTCCTGTTTTTCCATCGTTGTCGTCATATCATTGTCAGCCAGCACAGATTCCGTTCTGATGGTTGGAAAGAGTATTTTTGTTCCACCAACCGGTAGCCGGAGGGGCATCATCATATGGTTCAACTGTTGGTGGAGTCTTTCGATTTGAAGGGATCGTTCATTAGCAAAAAAAAGTTCTTGTCGCACATTTGTACTCTTATACGCTAAAAAAATACTCTAGAAACACTTTCTTTTCAAACAATTTCGTTGTTTCCATCCGGAACTCAGGAGAAGCTCGTGTGATCTCTTAGGAGCTAATGATATCTCTTAGCATTCCAAAAGATTTATTCAGGAACTCATAAGATCACCCAGTAAATCATGAGATCTGTCAAAACCCAGTTAACATGTATTGACAGAGAAGTATCTCAAATCTCCAGAGGGATCGTAACGATCTCTCTGGCGATTTTGCATCATTTAATCGACAGAGAGGAACACACCATATGCGTACCTCGGATGAGTGCCACGAAATAATCTAAGAAACGCTCCTCTAGACAAACACGCGTGTTTGCCTCAAAGCAGACTGCTCCGATTAAAAGAGCTCATAAAAACACGTTGTAAAATGCGATCTTACGGCGTGTACGAGTGTACGTTCCAAACTTCGCTCGAAGGCACGCATTCGTATTCGGTACCTTTATCTCGGCAGGACAAGCCAAATGAGATTTCGTCGTTTTTCGAGTATCGCCGAAATTAACCGTTTTATTCTAAGCTCGGTAACTCAACTCTGAATTTTTTGCATGCTCTGTCGATTTCTGAGAGGATCCGTAAACTAGGAACATCTGAGTTCTCTAAAACGTATTCTTGAGTTCCAACAGAAACTCGAGAGTTCCCTCGGAGGCTTGGGAACTCTTTAAGTACTTTCCTCAGAAATTTATGAGATCCGTCGAGAGCTGATGAGAACTTTCATGAGCCAATAATCTCCCCCCGAAACTATTGCGGTTTGTCAGAAACTAATGAGCTTTCTGAAATGGGTTCCAACAGAACTTCGAGAATTCCCTCAGAAACTTGAGAACTCCTTGATGATATCCCTTAGAAATTTAGGAGATCCATCAAGAACTCATGACAACTTTCAGGAGCCAATAATCTCCCCCCGAAACTCTTGCAATTTGTTAGAAACTAATGAGCTTTCTGAAGTGGGTTCCAACAGAAACTCGAGAGTTTCCTCAGAAGCTTGGGAACTTAATTAAGACATCCCTCAGAAATTCATGAGATCCGTCAAGAGCTCATGAGAACTTTCAGGAGCCAATTATTTTTCCCGAAACTCTTGCGGTCTGTCAGAAACTAATGAGTTTTCTGAAGTGGGTTCCAACAGAACTTCGAGAATTGCCTCAGAAACTTGAGAACTCCTTAATGACATCCCTTAGAAATTTAGGAGATCCGTCAAGAACTCATGACAACTTTCAGGAGCCAATAATTTTTCCCGAAGCTCTTGCGGTTTGTCAGAAACGTTTTCTTAAGTGGGTTCCAACAGTAATTCGAGAGTTCCCTCAGAAGCTTGGGAACTCATTTATGACATTCCTCAGAAATGTATGAGATCAGTCAAGAACATTCAGGCGCCAATAATCTCCCCCAGAAACACTTGCAATTTGTCAGAAACTAATAAGCTTTCTGAAACAACCTACTTCAGAAAACTCATTAACTTCTGACAAATCGCAAGCGAGGGGAGATTACTGGCTCCTGAAAGCTCTCATGAGCTCTTGGCGGAGCTTAAGGAATTATGTACCGTAATCCGGGGTAATATTGATCACTTTTTTCAATATATTTCGATTATTTTTTTTGTTAAGGGGAATGTGGCATGTTTTATATTTTTAGAACCAGTACTGGACTCCTATGAACGTAAAACATGGTTCGGAAATTTATGAGAGCTTCTTAAATTTGATTTAAAAATCGTTTTCGTCTCTGTTCATAATTTGAAACTTTGGGGTGACATTGATCAGTCCCTATTCTGACGGTTTTAACGAGTTTTCTTGATCATAAAGGATACAAAACACCTTCAGAATATTTACAAATGCTAGTTTATCAATTTAACGTTGATTTTTAACGTTTTATTTTTAAAAATATTTATAATCGATTAAAGAACTATGATGCTGCCTACATTAAGGGGCAAAACTAATTATAATTGCTAAATAGTTTTAGCTTCAAAAAACAAATGAAATTTTACCTTCACACACTCCCCTAGTCCCTCCCACTATTTCCATTTTCATTTTTTCTTCAAAGTTAACGATTTGATAGGGTTCCTATCCATTTGTCCAATATTCTTTATTTTTCAAATATCAAAAATTTATCATTAAATAACTATAAAAATAACACTTTAACTGTTCATATACAAAGAAAACAAGTTTTTCTTTCACATTCAATCACCCGTTTGCTTCTAAATGCATTTTGGTATCATCAAGAGAGCTGTTTGTTTGCGAGCCTTGGAAAAATAGAAATTTTAGGATTTTGAAATGAGATTTTTTACTAACAGAAAAAAGTTTCAAATACAAACCAATATTTGCCTATTTGATACTCAATTAATAGGCTTTCAAACGTAGAAAACAGTTTTCAAAAATTCAAACTATAGACTGAGTTATTGATGATAATGTGGAAAAGTTTATTGTTGGTAAAATTTACCCCGGGGATCAAAGTTACCCCGTTTTTCGGTACTCAATTTTATCATGAACTCTTGAACTCTTTCAGCTCAGAATTTCTTAAGTTCTTTTAAATATAAATAGATTTTATGAAACTGGGTAAAGCTTGTCTTAAAGAATTAGCTGATCCGGAGAATTCAAGAAATGCTCTTAATTTCTTAAGTTCTTTTGAAAACTCGGTACCGAGTAACTGAGTAACTAGTCTCAGAAGTTCATAATTTTCATAAAGATTAAAGATCATGCATGCTTAAAAGTTTGTTACGAAACATGTGGGCTTCCCAGAACTCTCAAGTTACAACAAGACCCCATAAGCTTCTTAAAGAGCTTAGACTTTTCATCAAAACTACCTTTTCTAAAAAATCTTTTTTTCAACTTATGAGGTCGTTCAAACCCAGCAAGCTTAAAATCGCATTAAAAATGATAGCTCAAGTCGTTAATAACGCTACTGCGAATCGCAATTCCTGCCAAATAAGTAGAAGGTCGTAACAATGGTTACTTGAAGTCGGTATAAATCGGATGTGATGAAATGTCCGCCATGTTTGCAGATTCTGAAGATGATTTCGCTCTCGTGGTGGCTTCAATTGAGAAAACAGCCTTGTTGTTCTCTATGCGACCAGCAATGCAACCAGTTTGCTAAAATCAGATGGTGTTTTTAAACGAATTGTCCAATCAGAGAAGCAGAAAATATTGCCGCTGCCTACGGTTCGCATGCGTTGAGAGAAAAAATATGTGCTCTCTTGCATTCTTTCAGTATGTACGAATAAGGTGGTAAATATCGTCCAATTCGTATAGTTCTTATCGCTTTAGCCAAAAGTTAAAATTATGTATGTTTATTTCCTCCACTTTGGTGGGAAAATGCTGTTTTCTCGAGTTTTAAACGATCATTCTATTATGTATATGAAACGTATAAGAAAGTTGTTGAAAAATATATCTACAAAAAATTTTGCTGGAAAATACACGGCAGTTCCGCTAAAAGTTTTCTTTTGTTAGTTCGGTTAAGTAGCAATGTTCCAGAAATTTTTATGAGTTTGATCAAAAAAATGCAAATTATCATACTGTAGAACTTGTTTACTTGAAAATCTCGAGACTTTTTGCAGCTACAAAAACTCTCAAAAATTTTCCTCATGGGAATCATGTGCTTATGAACTAAATCAAGATTTGCAATCAATAATTTCCTCGCAAATTTGATTTGAGAAGTCGTGACACATTTTTAAAATTAACGAGATCTTCAGAGAAATCCTCAGCAGAGCTGTTTATGGTGGTAGTTTGCTGAAGTTTTCTGTAAAATTTAATAGTATTTACATGTAGAAGAAATCTTTCTGAGCTGTTCAACACCTCTTGAAACTTTTGTATCGTAAAAAAACAAAACAAAACAAACAGTGGCTACTTAGGGATAATATTACATAGTTAGATGTGATATTACACAAAAAGCATTCCCACGTCAAGTACATCGTGATTTTGTATTTTTCGATGCCCTAAATCCCTCGAGAAAAAAAGTGATTTTGTATTATTACATTAAAGAATCATAAATAATACGTATTTTTTTCAATCAATTTTTTTTGCTGTGAAGATGACTCAGTTCCTTTAAGCCATGACTGCATCCATGACTGACAGCGACATGCTGATGGCGAGTTGTTTTACCTGCATCATAATGCAATTTCTCGCTTCACTTGCCTCGTAGATCAGATTTCGAGCCAGACGTCCGAACTTTCATCCCGTTGGTCGTCCGGTGCTACTGAAAATAGTTTAAAATTGAACATCAAAAGCCAGTCGATCAGTTTCTATTACTTTGAGCAAATAACATTGAACCATCAGAGCGAAGTCTTCTCGGTTTGCCGAAATCAAATCGGAAGGATTCTTGGTTTTAAACCGTAGTTACTACAATGAAATTGTTTCATAACAAATGCCATCCCTAACGTCTTAAAATCTCAACAAAAATTTAGGATGCAATTTAAAGCATAAATAACAATCGTGACAACACGCAAAAACGGCTCTGTCATTCCTTAGAGAGCGGCCAATCAACGCAGCAAAGTCAGGACAGGCGCCATAAAATGTTTGTTTTTGTTTTCGGCGATTCTAGCCGGCCATAAGCGGGATCACCTTTAATGACAACAATTTGTTTCGATAAAAGTCATAGCTAAACGCCCCCCGATTTTTTGTCTCCACCAACAAAATAATCAAACAACAAATTAACAGCAAACGAAAAAAAATCGTGCCATAATATTTGAATTGCAGCGTGCTGCTTTTTTAAACTTTTTTTTTGCTTCTCCTGGTCATACCTCCATCCAAATTGAACTTGTGAACTTTCGGGGAACGACCGTGTCACTCACTAACGGTTGCTCAACCCATCGCGGTCGGAATGGGAGATTTTTTGGTAAGAAACTGATTGATGACGGAGCCCTTTTTGTGCTGGTTATATCTTCTAGTCGTCGCCGCCGTCGTCGTTGTCGTTTTACATAAGTAATGAGTACCCACGGCGGTCGGTCAAATCTATCCGACCACTTAATCTCTTTCAATTGGGAATGGAATGGATGGAAGATGGTGTTTGCAAAACATCTTTTACAGTCTAGTCTGTCTATCTCTGCTCGCCCATTCGGATGGATAATGAATGATTTGGTGACCCTCCCGCCCTGTTAGATGTGGGCTAACCATTGCATCGGTAATCGTTCGTCGCGTTATGGTAATCGCGAGCGGGGCCGAGGAACATTTGAAGCTGATCGATGTGGTGTCGTATTCTCCGAGCGAATTCGAGTCCAAAGGGTAACGATTTATCGTTGACAGTTGGTTTTGAAATTCGCTGACTGATGATGGAAGTTGGATACAAGCGTAAGATGTCGATGGGTCCCGGCAGGAACTCGTTGAGTCCCGGCAGGAACTCGTTGAGTCCCGGCAGGAACTCGTTGAGTCCCGGCAGGAACTCGTTGAGTCCCGGCAGGAACTCGTTGAGTCCCGGCAGAAACTCGTTGAGTCCCGGCAGGAACTCGTTGAGTTTCGGCAGGAATTCGTTGAGTCTCAACAGGAACTCGTTGAGTCCCGGTAGGAACTCGTTGAGTCCCGGTAGGAACTCGTTGAGTCCCGGTAGGAACTCGTTGAGTCCCGGTAGGAACTCGTTGAGTCCCGGCAGGAACTCGTTGAGTCCCGGCAGGAACTCGTTGAGTCCCGGCAGGAACTCGTTGAGTCCCGGCAGGAACTCGTTGAGTCCCGGCAGGAACTCGTTGAGTCCCGGCAGGAACTCGTTGAGTCCCGGCAGGAACTCGTTGAGTCCCGGCAGGAACTCGTTGAGTCCCGGCAGGAACTCGTTGAGTCCCGGCAGGAACTCGTTGAGTCCCGGCAGGAACTCGATGAGTCCCGGCAGGAACTCGTTGAGTCCCGGCAGGAACTCGTTGAGTCCCGGCAGGAACTCGTTGAGTCCCGGCAGGAACTCGTTGAGTCCCGGCAGGAACTCGTTGAGTCCCGGCAGGAACTCGTTGAGTCCCGGCAGGAACTCGTTGAGTCCCGGCAGGAACTCGTTGAGTCCCGGCAGGAACTCGTTGAGTCCCGGCAGGAACTCGTTGAGTCCCGGCAGGAACTCGTTGAGTCCCGGCAGGAACTCGTTGAGTCCCGGCAGGAACTCGTTGAGTCCCGGCAGGAACTCGTTGAGTCCCGGCAGGAACTCGTTGAGTCCCGGCAGGAACTCGTTGAGTCCCGGCAGGAACTCGTTGAGTCCCGGCAGGAACTCGTTGAGTCCCGGCAGGAACTCGTTGAGTCCCGGCAGGAACTCGTTGAGTCCCGGCAGGAACTCGTTGAGTCCCGGTAGGAACTTGTTGAGTCCCGGTAGGAACTCTCTGAGTCCCGGCAGGAACTCTCTGAGTCCCGGCAGGAACTCTCTGAGTCCCGGCAGGAACTCTCTGAGTCCCGGCAGGAACTCTCTGAGTCCCGGCAGGAGTCCCAGCAGGAACTCTCCCGGCAGGAGTCCCGGCAAAAACTCTCTGAGCCCCGGCATTAATTTTTCAAGTCCCGGCGGGCACTCTTTGAGTTCCGGCAAGCACTGTGAATCCCTTCAGGAACTCCTTGAGTTCCGGCAAGCACTGTGACTCACTTCAGGAACTCCTTGAGTCCCTTCAGGAACTCCTTGAGTCCCTTCAGGAACTCCTTGAGTCCCTTCAGGAACTCCTTGAGTCCCTTCAGGAACTCCTTGAGTCCCTTCAGGAACTCCTTGAGTCCCTTCAGGAACTCCTTGAGTCCCTTCAGGAACTCCTTGAGTCCCTTCAGGAACTCCTTGAGTCCCTTCAGGAACTCCTTGAGTCCCTTCAGGAACTCCTTGAGTCCCTTCAGGAACTCCTTGAGTCCCTTCAGGAACTCCTTGAGTCCCTTCAGGAACTCCTTGAGTCCCTTCAGGAACTCCTTGAGTCCCTTCAGGAACTCCTTGAGTCCCTTCAGGAACTCCTTGAGTCCCTTCAGGAACTCCTTGAGTCCCTTCAGGAACTCCTTGAGTCCCTTCAGGAACTCCTTGAGTCCCTTCAGGAACTCCTTGAGTCCCTTCAGGAACTCCTTGAGTCCCTTCAGGAACTCCTTGAGTCCCTTCAGGAACTCCTTGAGTCCCTTCAGGAACTCCTTGAGTCCCTTCAGGAACTCCTTGAGTCCCTTCAGGAACTCCTTGAGTCCCTTCAGGAACTCCTTGAGTCCCTTCAGGAACTCCTTGAGTCCCTTCAGGAACTCCTTGAGTCCCTTCAGGAACTCCTTGAGTCCCTTCAGGAACTCCTTGAGTCCCTTCAGAAACTCCTTGAGTCCCTTCAGGAACTCCTTGAGTCCCTTCAGGAAATCCTTGAGTCCCTTCAGGAACTCCTTGAGTCCCTTCAGGAACTCTTTGGCTCCCTTCAGGAACTCCTTGTCTTCCTTCAGGAACTCCTTGAGTGCCTTCGGCGACATTTTGGAGTCCCTTAAGGGTGAGTTTCCATTTGATTTATTTGGATTTCCATTTTGAAAGTTTTTAACGATCGAATTTCCTCTGGAAATACTTAGCCCTATCAAAATTCATGAAAAAATGTAAGGTTCCATCTAGTGGCTCATCAGCGAAAAATTGTCCCCCAAACTTCAGCATCCTATCACCGATGGCGTTCTCAAGAACTTTCATCTTTCGCCGCATTTTTTCTTTTAAAGAAGAATAACGAAAACACAAACAAAAGAAAGCGAAAGAATTCTTTTCACCTTCCACCAATTCCACAGAACGTCGTGAACCTCCAGATGAGTTGAAGAATTCATCAACATTTTTACGGCTCCCCTTAATGATGGTGGTAGCAATGATGTTGTTTCCCTTTCTTATGACTGTTAAAGTTAAAGTGTAGGGACTCTTCAACTTCACCCAACCAACCAGTTGAAGGAATACCATATAGAAGCATTTTACGTTTGTATTTTCTTCACGCTTCACTCGTCAATGATGGGGGCGCGCATTTTCCACTTATTTATACCGACTATCTGCCGGCTAACAGCCGGGATTGTGCGTACGTATGATTTTCTTCCCTATAGCTACAGTTTTATGACATTATGCACCGGCATGGCTGCGGTTCGTTCGACAATCAAGTCAAGACAGTTGCAGCTCGACGAGATGGATCTTCCCACACTTTAAAACTAGGTACCGACATCATCATCCACACTTGAAGCTCTTCCTGGATGGTGTTAATAAGCGCCCTCTGACGCATATCGGGATTGAGTTCGAAATAAATATAAAAATCTATCATTGTATCAGCATTGTAATTTTATGTTTATATGGAACCTTAATGGTTTTTGAAGGTTTAGAATATAGGAAAAAAATCATACTTTCACAAAAGCACGATTTAGAAAAAAATACCAATACTAAATCTTCAAATTTCATTAGCACTAACCAAAACATTTCGAAAGCAGAACAAAAACGTGGGCATGCTGAATAACAAAAAATATGTAAAAGAAATAGAAAAACAATAGGAAAACGCGAACTAAATTTCGAAACGCATTGAAAAAAAATCAAAGATACAATAGAACTGACTGTATTTTGAAAAATTGCAAAAATTGAAAAAACACCCTCGAAACTTGAAAAAAAACAACTTACTTGAAACAATCAACAAAACATTGAAAACGAAACTAAGTCAATGCAAAATAAAGAATAGGATTAAAATAAATGAAATAAGACTCTTTTCATATAAAGGTTAAAATTGGTAATGTTTTACTTGTAATGACTAGTAATGAAATCGAAGAATATTTATGCAAAAAAAAATTAACGATGAAAAAGAAAAGAATCAATTTAGTTTGTATGAAAAATTACAAAAATTTCATAAGAAAATTTATTTTTTTTTAAATTCTTAATAAAATTTTATTACAATTAAAAAAATTGAAAACATAATAAAAAATAAAAGAAATAAGACACTTTTTCATATAAAAGTTAAAATTGGTAATGTTTTACTTGCAATGACTAGTAAAGAAATTGAAGAATATTTATGCAAACAAAATTTACGATGAAAAAGAAAAGAATCAATTTGGTTTATTTAAAAAATTACAAAAATTTCATAAGAATTTTTTTTTTTATTTCTCATATAATTTGATTAAAATCAAAGAAATTGAAAACATAATAAAAACTATGGTTTTTTTTATATCAGCTCTCTCCGTGAATAATATTCTTAAAGAATTGAAAATAATATAGCCGATATTATAAATTCCAATTCAAATAAAGAGCGATGATTTCTCTTCATCCGTATTTAAAACAAAATTAACGGTCTAAACTAAAAAATAAATCCACGTAGAGTTATAAATAGAACAGAATCGAAAAATTACAAAAATTATGAAAATTAAAAAAAAAAGAAATCGAGGAAAGGGGTTCAATCTTCACAAACGATAAATATGATAAAAGAGAAAAAAAAATGGATAAAAGCTGTAAATTTTAAACTGAAAATTATGAAATTTATTTCAAAGGTTCATTTAAAAGAAAACGAATTATTAAGCTGGCATAAATAAAAGTAAGGATAAAACAAAAACAAATAAAAGAAAAAAATTCGAGAACTTCAAATAGTAAAAAAATAACTTAAAACAATTTAATAAAAATGTATAATTGATAAAAATAGAGAAAGCAAATCATAAAACGAACATATGATAAAGATATAAGAAAAGGAAAAAATGGGGAAAAGGAATGAAACAGAAGAAATAAACATGGAAATAATATTAAAAAATGTAGTACCAAAAATGAAAAAAAGGAAAAATTCAAAAAAAATAAAACTAAAACCAATAAAAAAAGATAAATGAATTTCCCAAACAAAATCAGAAGCAAACAATAAAAACAAAAAATCTCAAATGAACTAAGAAAAATAGATGGTTTTTTCACAACATAACAGACAAGAACAAGATAAACTGTTAAGATCAAGAGAAACAAATACGAAGAACAGAACAAATAAGAGCAAGAGTAACGAATAAGAATGAGAAGAACAAATAAGCACATAAGAAAATCATTCGAGTAAGAAAGAAACTGTCAAAAAATCAATTAAAAAAGAAAAAAGAAAAAAATATAAATGTAAAAAAGAAAAAAAATGTATATAAGAAAGGAAGTTTTAAAATAAAAAATGCATTATATCAAAGAAATAAAATGGTAATAAATTAGTATATGAAGAAAAATAAGAAAAAAGAAAAAAATGAAGCATTCATTAAAAAGTTGAAAAAAAAAATCATAAAACGGATCGCAACAAACAAGAACTTGAGAAACTCATAAGAGCAAGAAAGAAAATGACAACAAATCAATTAAAAATAGAAAAAGGGAAAAAATATAAATGTAAAGGAAGGAAGTTTCAAAATAAAAAGGAAAAATGGATTATATCAGGGAAATAAAAAGGAAATAAAAAAATGAGAGGAAAAATAGAAATGAAAAATAAGAAAAAACTGAAAATTACAAAAAATGAGAAAATAAAAATTTAGAACAAAAAGAAAAAAACTTGAAAAATGAAAAATAAATTCAGTTAAAAATTTAAAATAAATCATAAAACGGATAGCAATGAATAAGAACATGAGAAACTCATTAGAGCAAGAAAAAAAATGTGAAAAAAAAGGAAAAAATAAAAAATGTAAAAAATAAAAAAAAAATAGAAGTTTTTAAATTAATAAAAATTGAAAATGCAATATATCAGAGAAATAAAATAAAAGTGAGAGGAAAAATAAAAAAGGAAAAAATAAGAAAAATAAAGTGAACATAATCAAAAATGAAAAAAAAGTTGCAAAACAAAAGGAAAAAAGTTAAAAAAAGATCGATATTGAAAATTTAAAAAAAATCCCTAAAATATCATAAAATGGATCGACAAAATACACAACAAGAAGAACAACTGATGTAAGAAAACATTAAGAGTAGGAAAACAATAAAAATGAGGAAAAAATTAATGAAGATAAAGAGAAAAAAATTCAGGGGTTCATTTTTTTAAAAGAAGAAAACAAAATCACAAACGGGTTACAATTTAATAAAAAACAAAGAAAAGTAGAAAAAAGAAAAAGAACAAAAATTAAAAAAAAAAATGGAAAAAATTTAAGAAATGCAAATCAAATGAATATTCAATGTTTGTAATTTAATTAAAAAAATATTAAATTGATTTAAAAATGGGAAGAACAGTTACAAAAAGAAAAAAAAAGAAAAATTAAAGATAAATTTAGTTTAACATTAAAAAAATTGAAAAATTCTTCGAAAAATAATAAAAACTGATCGCAAAAATACACAGCAAAAGCACAACAACATGAATAACTAAAGTAAAAAACACTAAGAGTAGGAAAAAAGTTAAAACGGAAAAAAATAAATTATAATAAAGGAAAAAGAAATTTAGTGTTAATTTTTTCAGGAAGAAATCGAAATCAAAAACGGGTTAAAATCTAGTAATAAACAAAAAACAGTAGAAAAAGGAAAAGAAACAAAAAATGCAAATCATATGAAAATGCAATGTGTGTAAATAAACAAAACAATCCTAAATTGGTAAAAATGGGAAGAAAATTTACAAAAAAAAATAAAAAAAAATTAAAAATGACAGATAAATTTAGTTAAAAATTAAAAAAGAAATAGAAAAATCTTTAAAAAATAATAAAAACTGATCGCAAAAATACATGAAAAGAACAACAACATGAATAACTTAAGGGAGAAAACACTAAAAATAGGAAGAAATTTAAAACTGGAAAAAAGATGAAAAGAAAAAAAAAATTAAGATTCAATTTTTTTGAAGGAAGAAGTCAAAATCAAAAATAGGTTTAAATTTAATAATAAACAAAGAAAGTTAAAAAAAAGGAAAAAAAAGGAAAAATTTGAAGAATGCAAATTGCAAATTAAATAAAAATGAAACATTTGAAAAGTAACAAAAATGTTAAATTGTTTAAGAATTTTTTTTTAATTCAATTTCTAGCTTCTAGATCTAATTTTTTTAAATTAAATTTCTAGCTCATGCAGAAAGGTATCAGAAATCCTGATTTACACAATCATCTTTAAGGTATGAAGTGTCTCTCAAGATAAGTTTCTTTCTATATCGATATCGCATTGTTCGTTCGCAAACAAGCGTTTTTTTGTCAGTTTTTTAATTGAAGAACAAAAAAAATTAAATGGAATAATCTTTTGAGGTTCTAAGTGATTAATTTTAAATTGAAAAATTAGTATGAATTATCTTCAAATTAACTAAGTCTTAGTTTTAAAATTAGATTTGTTATTTTGAATTCCATGATTTAAGCTTTCACTGGGTTCCTCATTTCAAAAATGTTTAAAATGATTTTTCATCTTATGGCCTGCTATTTTTCAATCACTTTTTCAAAAATAGTGAACTCAATCTGCTGAGTCAAAATAATTTCTAAATTTTTTATGTGCCTATTTTTTTTAAAATTTTATTTCAATTTTTCAATTTAAGATATCGCTTCCAATTTCGTTCATTCTCTCAGTGTTTCGACAAAGTTGTTCCCTGTCATCCTCCCGTGAGTTCAATTTTCAAATTCAGAAATCCAAGCATAGCGGCGGCACCTAACCAGGAAAGGTGCTAGTTTCGGTTTTGAATTTAACTTTGTCTGGCGAGAAACTGGTTTTCGGCCGCCAGATTGGCCTCCGGCACAGGTCCCTAACCCGTGAAGAAATCAAAAGAAAATTGCTGGCACCTCTTCTCCGCATTTGTTGCAGCAAAGCAACTCAGAACGGCTACAAACGTCAGTATGTACAACGTCAGTTTCGCCCCAATTTGCTAAGATTCTCGTATCGGTGCTAATTGGAAAGGTAGACACTTTAAAGTCTTTCTTCTAAGGAAAACGGGAAGCGTAGACGACAAGGTGACGATGGATTTCTTGTGACATTTCTTAGAGTAGCGTTTTTAAATTTTATGGCTGAACTAGCTTTGTTTCTACTTTGTTCGAAAAATTTTAATTTCTTAAAAATTCTACTGTTGAACTGGCAATCATTCAAAACTCTTCGCCTCATAATCTCGTCAATACTGGAAGCGTAAATCAAATGAGACAGTATACCTATTTACGCAATTCATCGTTCCATTTCGAATCGATAGTAATAAGTTAGTGTTTAAGTGTTGACACAAATTGGTAAATAAAGAACACAACACACTCTTATAGATGAGAGCAAAATTTTTCATTTTAAGTTTCTTTTTCTTGTTTTCTTATTTACAAGCTGCCTTTGAAAGTAAGTATATTTAGCGCTTTTTATCATTCTCATTTATTCGTTTTCAATAATCGGTAGGTGTTTCACGTTTTCATTTTTATAGTTTTTTTTTATAAAAATTGTTCACGATTTTTCAGTTTCCAAATCACTTTTGTAATTGCACTTCTTGCTTCCTTCACTTTGCTAACAGCTTTTCATAAAAATTCAAATCTGCACAAATGTTTGGTGTTGTTTTTTACCGTCACTCATTTATCACTACACGTTAGCTTAATTTTTTTACTTTTTTTAAAGGGATTTTAAATACACAGGAGGCATTTGTCCCTATATGATTTAGCTTAAAGTGTAATTTATTGTATCCGAAAAATGTGATTACACTTGTTCATTTCTCCTATTTATTTGGACATCTCCATATCGTTGAGTCTATCATCTTTTCTAGACTTCTTATATTGAAAACTGAACGGCATTTAAAAAATGAAAACAAAACAAATCCTCTCAGCCTTCCCACTTATCAGCCTATCATAAAAGCAAATAAGTACATTCTAAAAGTGTTGATTGTGGATGGATGTTAGCTTCTTCAACTCACTCATCCCTCATCCGAATCGCTAAACGACGGCTTCTTGTCGCGAATATTGGTATGCCACCTACAAAGAAGTACACATCCGAACAAGTTGTTTTATGTAAACAACGTGTTTTTTTTTCTCGAAAGGGTAAATAAAATCCGCGACGGGTGTCGAAGACGAAAGGCAATAGAAAATAAAATCAGAAGTAGAAAAAAACCAAAACAAAAAAATAAACAAATCTCTTAACCACATCAAATAAACGCACTTGCGGGTGATTATCCTCTTGGTGCGTTCTCGCTGTCTGTCTCTCTGTGTGTACTTTCTGTCTCTCTCTCTCGCT